>NC_139080.1:40596490-40778990 GCF_965140915.1 Aythya marila | reverse complement strand
AATAAATGACCTTACATATCTGAATTGTTTCTAGAAAAATAATTTCTCTCTTTTTGTATGAAGAATCTTCTGCCAATATGATCAAAATACCATATCAGGTTCTGTTTCATTGCATTAAATCACACTTACTGCATTTGATGTTGGGTTGAGAACAGGTTTAGGAGGGGCTAGCTTGTCATTACTGCTAACGTTTGTTTGTTTGCTTGTTTGTTTGCTTGTTTGTTTGTTTTGTGGAAATGCAGCAATTTGTGTTGGAGGCTGTGTTTAAAAATAAACATTAAATAAATTTAAAAACACTTTAAAATATTTTTTGTGATAAGAGTAGCCTGACCAATTAAAGAAAGATGCTTTCGATGATCCAGTATTTTTTATGAAGAAGATAAGATTTATCTTACCTCTCCAAAAATTCTTGGTTATTTTGAGTGATGGTTCTTTCTGGGACAGCTGATCGTCTTGATGCATAAAGTAGAGGAAGTAGAGATCAGATAGCACTCATTCTTCCTGTGGATTCACTCCAGACAACAACACATAATACATCTGTGGTCCTGGTTTCAAGTTTGGCAGTAGGTTGACTGGTAAACTCTTGATTCTTTATTCAGAAAAGTTGAACATACATACACGTATAGATAGGTGTACATGCACATATTTGCATGTGTGATACCTATTCCTCGTAGGCAAGTGCACATGGTTCTTCTATATTCTCAGAAAGCAAAAGTTATTTGATGCTGTGTTCTATTTGGGACAGCATTTTTAAGAGTTTTTTTAATAATGTAAACATGCAGCTTTTCTTCACAAGAAAGGTAAAAATGCAGCAAATTGTTAACTTCATGGAATCTTGAGAGTACTTCTAGTTTTGAAAATTTGCAAACTGTGGCACATACATTACTATTAGTATGAAAGCTATCCAGCTGTTATGCATGCATGTTTGTACTGGAAGCTATTGGGAAAAGGCAAATTGCGACAAGATAGCTTTGGCTGCTGTCACTGCAGTCATTCTCATTGTGATGGCTTCTGCTGCACAGGTTCAGAGAAGTGGCTCCTTGAAACTGGTGGGTCAGTTCACAGCCAGGTGGTGCCATTGCTAGTTGAAAATGAATAATGTGGAATTAGTCCAAAATCAAATGTCAATATGATTATTAACTTTATATAAGCACTGTAATAACCTTGGTCAGATGTGTTATGTAGGCCTTGCGTAGTAAGCAGTCTTTTATTCTCAAAAGAATGTTGTTCTCTAACCAGGCAGGCTGGGGAATTCCTGAGATCACAATAAATAAGTTGTCCTTTTTTGACATTCTCTTGCATAAAATTGTGAGATTTCATGTTGTCAGGTGAAAAAGGAATAAGCTTTTATGTATTAATTTTGTGTATTACCAGATTAGGTATCTCTGCCATTCAAAAAAAAAAAAAAAAAAAAAAAAAAAAAAAATCAATTCTGTTTAATTTTTCAGCTGTAGGAATAAGCAGTTTCTTTTCACAGAAATTGTGTCTTCATTGGCAAAGATCTGAAAATGCTAGTGTTTTCAGAATGCTGAGACAAAACCGATATGCTGAAAATCTGTTTTCCGTGTTTTCTGTTACAGAATATGTTGTCAGTTTCTCTCAGCTAATGTATATCTAAGTGATTTGATACCCTGTTTTTTCATCTGACTTTCTCTGTGTTTCTCCGGATGAAAAAGTAGTATATTCTGTCCAGACCATATGTTTCTCTAGATACTGCATTGTAACATTAGGAAAATTCAACTTAAAAAGATTATATTAAGATTATAAAAATTATATTAAGATTATAAGATATTATATATAATTATATTAAAAGATTACATTATTTCAACAAAAAAGATTATACGAAGACTAGAAATCTGTTTCCTTTCCTGTAGCTGGGCCCAGCTCAAGTGCAGCTTTAGTCTCAGAAATATTCACTGGGCAGGCAATCAGTCTTTCTGGCATTAACTTCTTGTATGTCTGTAGCTCATACTACAAATGTTAAGTACAATGTTAAGACAATGTTAAGTACTGTCAAGAACAGAAGGAAAGACAGAAAGACAAAAGGAACTTATAATTTCTGTACTTTTGAGCAGTCAACATGCTGCTTATCTTTGAGTTCATACAAATTTTTAGGTGTTGTACAACCATCAATTAACGTGAGGAATGGCTGAGTTTTATTTCAAGTGAATACAGTGCTTCAGCAATCTGGGTGTCTGACAGTTTTATGACCTGACAGAAATCCATTCTCCAGCTTTCTTAAAGAATAATGTAATTCTTTGTAAATTTTAAATTGCTGCTTAAAGAACATTATAATTGTTTCTGTACTGTGTATCTTTTCCCCTAAAAGCTGCCATTTCTGAATCATAAATTAGCCTGCCATGAATATCCGTAGGCTCTCTGTCAACTTATTTGGACAGCCAGATAAGTAGGTGAAAAAAATGACAGGAAAAAGATGAGTACCTGCTGCTGGATGTACAAATTAGTGACTGTTTAAAACTGACTTCAGAAAATTCTCTTTAAGCAACATACAGGGTTTCCTTAGAAACAAATCTGATATAGAACAGGATGTGATCTGAGCTAAGCTTTCTAGCGTAGCACGTGTGTGTCTCTTTTTTTTTCTTTGTTGATATAAAATAAATCAGCATGTGTAAACCTCTGCTGATTTTTGACGATGCTTTACTGCACTTCTGTGGGGTAGCATGCAGCAAAATTGCATGCTGTAAATGTAGCTTCTAGAGATGTAACAAGCCTGGGTGACTGTTTTCCAAGGTAAACGACTGCAGACAAATGATATACACACATTGGTGTAGGAGTCTAAGGTCGGGGGTGGGGCGGAGGAAGTATAAAATTTGTAGAATGGCAGCATATATAATATATATAAAGTTAAAAAATTGCCAAAACAATTTCAAAAAGTAATAACATTGTCATTTTAAACATCAAAGTGTTAAGCATCCAAAATATTGAGAATAAAATAAACCATTGATTTTATGTATTTGTTTAAACTGAGACATTTGGTACCATATTGTGTATGTGTATCAGAAAAGATAAGTAGTAGAGCAGATAGAAGTGCAGCTTTTAAAGAACATTTGGTTTTATATATGTCATTTCACATCTCCTTATAGCTCTGAGAGAAAATCCACGCACACACACACACAAAAGTTGTTGTTATTGTTGTTATTATTGTTGTTGTTACTGGTATTGTTATTATTTTATCTATTTACTCATCTGTTTCTCAAAGGCTTCAGTCCACATCACATCTACTTCTGAGTAACTTTCTTTTGCTACGGTGCAGCTCTGTAACCAAGCAGTAGAGGGCATTCCTTCTTCAGGAGATGGCACTAGTTCCTTCAAAAGACTAGTGTTTTATTTAGCAGGTCCTCGGGTCCTTTTTGTTTTTAGAAGTAGCCCATTCACATGTAGATGATGGAGACAGGATAAAAGGATAAATTCTTTCCTGAAATTTGCAATATGCTCCTTACGGTTGAGTAAACAGTTGCTAAAATGGTAAATATTTTTATTACTTCATAGAGTATTTTTGAATATATGAGTTTATATAACTTAAATTCACACAGCAAAATTTTTAATAAACATAATTATCTTAATGCATTGTTGGATATAGATCTAAAACTGAGTTGTTTCAGTTGGGTATGGTTAGTCAATAACCATAACCAAAGCATTTTAATAGTACTTACAGCACAGTGTTCATGTTGACAGAAGCACCTGCCTCATAGTATGAGAGCATGTGCAGATGGAATCTGGGGGGCCTATATTAAAATTCCAGAAGGTATATCTGTGTTTTTACAGTCTTAATCCATCCCTGTTATTAAATTAAATTAAATTTAGTGTGATACCCATGCCCTCTTCCTTTTCCATCTGGAAAATGCCTTCTCCTATAGGGAAAATGAGTATTGGGGGCTGACTCACTGATAACTCACTAACTTTAACACCCAGTTCCCTATCTCCTTTCCAATGTTAGGACATTCTCTCCTTTGCTCTGCTTTCCCCTGAAGACTGTGCAGTCAGATCCCCACCTTGATGAGCTGTAGGGCTGCACCTCCAGAGAGACAGGGTGATTGGCAGTGGCTGTGGATGGCCTTTCTGGCTCTGCTGCGTGCTGCTCTCACTGAAGAGCTGACTACACATTGGCTACTTTGGGAGTTCTTAAAATGTTCCTTTGTTATGGGACAATTGAAAGATATATATATATATTTTTCCTTTTCAAATTGTGGTGACAAAATGGCTTCTGAATGTGGGTATTTGGTGTAGGCAGATCTGTTACAGGCATGGATAGAGGCAGGTCTGTTGTATTTTATATTTCATTTAAGATGTCTGTCATAGTGAGTCTAGCACCATCTTTGTTGCTGGTTTGTGCAAAATTGCAGGTGAGGCATGGAATGATATAGACAACAAATACCTTCCTATGTATGTGCTTAATATCATAAAGAAAAATATATTTGCTGTCAGAGTTTATAATATTTACACTTCAAAATTAGGGCTGCATATTGTAACTTTATTTGCAATGTTGCATCTGAACATGTGAAAATAGAACTCATTCCAATGACATTGACCTACTGATTCACACCTTCCATTTTATAATCAACATCAACAGTGGTCATCAGCAGTGCATAGCTTCACCATATATTAAAAAGAAATGCTAGGGATAAGTTATATTTGAGAAATGTAGGAGGAAGCCTGAAGAGACAAACAACAGAACGGGATCTGATAAACTGTTCCTTGGTTTGATGATTTCATTTGATGTTTAGTGAGTTATCTTTTTACTTTTTCACCAATTTCTATTTGGAAACAAACCAATGGTTACAATTTTGTGTAATAATCTTATTACAGTCTTCTGAGAATGATATTTTCAGGCTGTATTTCAGGATTTTTTTCTAACTGTGGTAAAAGAAGTTTTTTTGTTGGTATCTGTTTGCCTCCTCCCTCCTCCCTGCCCCTTCACCCTCCCTACTCTGGAGACATTAAACATTAATAAGTACAAAATAGCAATCAGCTACGAATGAGAGAAAAAGCTTTTGTTTCCTGGAAAAGGGAGAGCCCAACAGGTGGTGTCTCTGCAGCTGGCTATTACAAACCTTCAGAATAGTTACTGAAGATGGAAAACTCCTTTCTGTGTCACCGACCAACTGATTCACATAACATTTCCTGGCTGTTTTCTTATTAAATAAACAGTTCTTCCTTGTGTAACCTTGAAGCATTCAGGAATCTGATTGTGCAGAACAACACTTCTTATCTCTAAGGATGGCTGTGGGCAGAAGTGAATTTGGGCACATCCGGACTACAATTTTGTGTGAAAGAACAAAATAATACTGAAAGGGATACATCATGACTGTCTGCAACTGAGGAATTGTAAAGATGGCTTTGGGGATAGAAACTTTGTTATCTGCTACTTTGCAGGAATGGGTTTGCAAAGAGAATATCAAAGAATTTCTACTTCACCGTGACAGCACAGTAGTGGGAATGAAGGTTATTTCCAGCTGAAAACTGGTGTTTGTGGAGAAGGCTTTTCGGTTTTGAGCTGGAAAAGCACTTTCTGGTCACCTGTGGTAAGCCAGTCTAATGTTTACTGCTTCCCCTCTGTTCTTCTTTCCCATTTCTCTGTGCTGGCTTTGAGGGTGTTGAGCTCTGTGCTGAGCAGGATCCAAACCAGCAAATACTAAGGTATTAGTCCTTAGCAAAACAAACAAACAAACAAACACTTGTTTGTTTCTTTGTTTTTAATGAGGAGGGGTAATTGTGATTAAAGTTGCTTCAATGAAGAGTGCAATAAGCAGTTCTGGTGCAAAGGAAGGCGATAGGAGTGCAGAATGAGTGTTGGTGAGATGGGAGAGAGCAGGACCTCTGTGTAAAGTGAAGAGCTAGCAGACAGGTCATCTGTCACGGGCAACTTTCCCCCTCTGACTCACCGTCTGGAGTACGGATTGTTAGGCTCCTTCCTGTGTCTTCTATCCCAGATAATAAAGTGGGAAAAGCTGAAATAGCATGTAAAGGTTGTTAGACCAGCTACTGCATTTGATGAGCTACAGGTGAATTAGATGAAGGAATGCAAATATTTATGGTTCTTGGCAAGTTCTGGTGTCCTGTTGCTCAGCACTAGCAGTTTTGTACTTGAATGAAAACAATTTGCAGATAGCTTTCCCTGTGGAAGGACTCCTAGGTCAATATGATATTAAGTAATAAATCACTGGGATGTTTAAGTACTTGCACTTTTGGATTTGTGCACAGAAGGGAGAATTTAATTTGAAGATTGGTCCGTGAAAGCTAGTGGATTGCACTTGTTAAGCTCAAAAGCCAGAAAAGAAGTCTGGGATGAGGATGTAATTTAATGCAAGTGTCTTGGATTCTGCGTGTTCTGCTTCAAACACTGACCTGTCTTTAGTCTCAATTGCAACATACTGATTTTTCCTTTGAAGTAGGAAGATTGAACCTTAACTGTGCATTTGGTTGCTTCACCAGTAACCTTAGCACTTTGTAGAATCAAACGTTTAGGTGGAAAATATTTAACAGAATTAATAATGAAATGGAAAATTCTCTTAATAAAATACTCCCAAGTCTGCTGTTAATGGTTTATCTTTTTGATTAGTAATGTTCTTTTATGACAGCAGTTCTCAGCAGAAATGGAAAAGAATGGAAATCAGATTGCATACACCACAAAATACATAGAGTGGTTGTCTTTGGACTCAAAAGGCAGTAGGATCTTGAACCTGGAAAAAAAAAAAAAAAAAAAAAAAGTGCTACGCTGAAATAATGTTAACTCTCCTGAATGTTAACCCACAAGAAAATCTCTGTTGTTGTCATAAATAGTGCATTCTACATTTTATATATATATATATATATATATATATTATTGTTTTTAAAGGAAAAAATAGTGTTGGCAAGCTTAGAACATTTGGTTTAAATATTAAACATCAAAGTGCACCATGAATTTTTAATAAGTCAATTAACAAAGAAATATCTTCATTTGTTTCTGTGCAAATGTGAGGGTAGTGCAAGGAGTTTAGCAGGCAGAATGTCAGTTGCAGTGAAAACGGACAGCATTATAAAGCAAATCTGTAGCTCTCATAAACATTATTAAATCCAAATAATACTTTGAAGAAAAGAAAGGCGTGGACTTTTTAAAACATAATTTTAGGAAGTGCTTGGAAGATACAAGCTTTAAGGTTTTAAAAGTTCAGTAAAGGAAATCAGTGCCCCAACTTATATGTGACAACTTAATCAAAATTTGAAACAGTCTTATTTCTCTTATTTCTGGGCACAGCCTACCTCACTGAGTTGCAGGACAGTGTATGAATGTGACATTCCAGGAATCAGCGGTTTCAGACTTGCGGTACTGTGGCAGGTGAAGGCAATCAAAAGGCCTTAAAATGTAAGAACACATCTCTTTCTCTTGTGAACATAGAACATGTCAAGAAAAATAACAAATTCCTGTTCCTTTCCTCCCTCCCTCCCCCCCCCCCCTTCCTTCCTTCCTTCCTTCCTTCCTTCCTTCCTTCCTTCCTTCCTTCCTTCCTTCCTTCCTTCCTTCCTTCCTTCCTTCCTTCCTTCCTTCCTTCCTTCCTTCCTTCCTTCCTTCCTTCCTTCCTTCCTTCCTTCCTTCCTTCCCAAACATGGAATGCATTCCATCTCATCCATAGAATGATTATTCGTTTCAACAGTACATGTCACAGCTTCCACTGAATCCCCTGCTGCTTTTCAGCATCTGAGATGAAATGTGGGACCAATGCAGCTTAGGTTTCCCCATTCTTTCTGTTGGTGGTTTTCTGCTACAGGGGCAGGAAAGACTTATCCCATCACTAAATCCCAGCTCAAAATGAACTGTAACATTCACTGTTTTTGTGTGTACTGTGAACATGAGACTACCTTATTCCTACCGTCAAAACATGTTTGTGGTGGTTTATAACCATTTTTCTGGCATCTTCTAGTCTTAGCTTTGAACCCTTTTGTTCCCACTTTGTCTCAAGTACATACATGTATGTATACTCTCCACCTGTCCCAATGCCCTCTGAAAGCATTCCTCAAAATAAAAAGAACAATATGCCTTTTAGGCTTAACTTTTTGGAGGCAATGGGACATTAACAACATTAATCAGCATAGCAGAATGATGCTGGAGTGTTTCCCTTTGTGAACACCCTGCATGAAATAGCCCTGAGAACAAGCTGTTCCATTTTGCTATTAGAGCACTGCTTTTTCTGGCACTTAATACCTCACTGAACTTCATTGTTATTTTACAAGACTAAAATTGCAATGGTTCTGCTATATTAAAGCCATAAACTTAAGTGGAGGTCTTTGCGCTGTTCTTTTCTCCCCAAAGCAGTCAGTCTCTGACTTATTTCTCTCCGCACTCCTGTCAGTCTGCTATTCATTATTTATGTAGCACTTCCATTTACACAGGAGGTCTACAGTGTTTACAATAAAATCTCAACAGATGCAGAGACAAGGTCTTTCAAGTTTTCACGTTTTAATCGAGTTAGCTTAAAGCATGCAAGAATTGCTGCTGTGGCCTCCTGTTGTAAATCTGTGTAAAGTTTGCAGAACCTAACTAGATGATTCTTGTGTGTTTGTGTGTGTGTGTGTGGTGTCTATGGGAAGAAAAGGCTTTCCATTTCTTGTTCCTTCCTTTCAGTTCCTGCTATTGAAATACAAATGAAACTAAGTGCCTGGCTAAGATGTTCTAAAAAAGTCACCGTGATTTAAATGGCTGATCATTTCCTGTTATGTTCATAGTCATGGCTGGAAGAGATTCTGGCAGAAATCAGTAGCATACCTCCTGTTAGTGTCCAATTGTAAATCATAGCCGAAACTACAACATGCTACTAATATAACCAATGAAACACTGAAGTGGAATGCAAATAAAGGCATTCTGTAGCAGGTAAATACTCTTAATGTAGGTTTCTATCCATGTAAAAGTATCCATGAGCTGGCTGCTGTTTTCTCAGATTTCTGCAGTTGACTTTATTTAATACCATAGTTTTTTATTGTATTTTCTTTTACCCTAGCTGTTCACAAAATAGGCTTTCTTTTACAATTTATTTGGAGAAGCTGCTGAGCGTCAAACTCAGAAACTGATTTTTTTTTTCTATCAAAGGTTACTAGATATGCTGATATCAATAACCATGCAAGTTCTTTCTCTGAACATTTAAGTAGTCTTCAAAGAAAATGCTAGAGTGCAGATTCCTCTGCCTGTGTGGGGAGCTCTTAATGTACATCTTTAATTAGAATTAATTCTTACAGCATTTTATCCCTGGTAAATCAGGTCTCCCTATATGAACAACTCTTACTGGCCTAACTTTCCTGGATGTCTGTGTTTTTCTTAACCTCTGGAAATTGTCAGTACCTATTTTTTGTAGGTTTGTCCTGGCTTTCTGGTTGAAAAGTATCTTTAATATCCAATTCATCTGACTATATCTCAGGTCTGCAAATATCAGCTATGTATCAGCTGTAGACACATTTAATAATTTCACATGCAAGTTTTTGAAAATTTGCTGCAAGTTCAGGTACAAAGAGGTCAAAGTGAATTAATTCCAGAAGTTGAAATTAATATGGGGGACATTTTTTTTCCTCCTCCATCACAATCTGAAACATTTGAAACCTTGGATCAGAATTTAACTTTGATCACTTTTATTAATTAATCCACGGGTATTCACGGGAGAATCCCATCAAGCTGTCTGTATGTTTTAAACCGCCATGTGGGGTCTGCTGCAGTGGGAAGCAATAGAGAAACAGCATGTCCTTTAGCAGAGGAGGTGATGATTCCTTCAGGCTTCTTCTCCTAGCGCATTCCCTGAACAAATTCTTTTACTGGTATCAGTTGCTAGATAACTGAAATGAATGTGTTTGTCATCTATTTTACATGGTCTTGGATCATTTGTATGTATATGTGTGGCACATAGATGTATGTATGGATCATATGAACACACATAAATGTACATGTATATATGTGGCATTACTAGTTCTACAGACTTTTGAGATCTTGAGGACAAAAACATGAATATAGTATATAGTATGAATATAGTATAGTATGAATATGGTATTGAATCATTCCAAAATACCAACATTGCTATTTTTCTTATATTTGAAAGGGTGGAGGAGCTCAGCCAAGTAACTTGCAAAACTCAGATAAGAAGTACTATATGATTTTACAGTGGAAATTCTAATTATTGCTGTTATTACTGTTATTATTTTATTATATTAAAAAATATATATATTAGATGGGTATTCTGACATCATTTCCCTGACTGGATGAGTCTTTTTAAATAAAAGGCAAAAGGTAACATTGTTAAACAGAATATTGGAAATCAAGGCCCTGGTTTAACTAACGTATGAGGATGTGCCCAACTTAATGTGTAGTCTCTATGCTTACTTAAATGTTAGTGTATTTGTACACTTGTGAGATTTGGGCCCTAGAAAGGATTTCAAATAATACTGGTTCTCATGTATTAAAGTTAATGTAAAGAGGGGAAATAAACTTTTCTCACAGTTCAATACAGGGTAAAAAGGGCTAACATGTTAGACTTTTTTTTTTTTTTTTTTTTTTTTTTTTTTTTTTTTTCCAGACTACTACTATCTATGATACCAGTCAGAGAGACAAATTAAAATATGTTAAATTAAGATTGATGCTTGGCGGTTAAGTCAGAAATATTTCTGAATAGCTACAATTTACAGAAATAACACCTGTAAGCTAAGATATTATTGTAGAGTATAAAAACAAAACAAAACAAAACAAAAAACAGAATTAAAACACAGAATAAGACATTAGTTTTGGAGTTCTAAAGGTGCTTCAAAGCCCTAGGCAATTTATTTTTAATTGGCTCTCCAAGGTAGAAAACAATACTATATAGAGACATCCCTTAACATATTGTCCTTCATCCCTACCTTGGACTCACTATCTGAAGGAGAGCTAGAGGAGAAGTAGAAATACAGTCTAGCAAAGAAAGTGGAAGATCAGTTGCCCAGCAAGCAAATAATTGCGGGGTGTCTTGAGAATTTGCTGTAAAAATCAATAGTGTATTCTTTGTTCCATACTATGTCCTATTTGAAGCAAATAATGCTAATTCAGAAATTGTTCTTAGAAATCAGAAATACTTGCTGATATTGTTGCAAATAAGAACAGTTTCAGAGAGGGTCTGCCCTTCATAAAATTATTAATATGACTAATAGTTGGCTATATTTCAGATTACAGTTACTTTCCTGTAAGAAGTTTCTGTACTCTAAGCAATCAGGAAGCATGAAGGTGAGTCTACAGATGTTCAACTCCCTGAAAGCCATGTTCTAAGAGTTATGTTACAGTGGTTCTGCTTGCAGAAGCTCTGGGCTGTAAAACAAAATCCCATTTTTCTGCCTGTAATAACACAGTTCAAATATCTGTGCTCCACAGTGTTCCCATACATTCTGGAGAGACACAGTCTTTTTAAGAACCATAGCAACTATACCAATGTATAACTAGATGAACTAAGTTATGCTATGTACTGCCAAAAGAACGGATTCCAAAGGGAAGCCCACAAGTTGCTTACAGAGAGATAGAATCACAATACAAATACAGGAGGCAAATTTTAGTACTAAATAGTGTCATGCAAATATAAACCTATAAATACAAGATGGTAGAACACTGCTAACAGGTAAAACTGTATGAGTAACTGTAAATTTGGGGACACCGTGAAAAAGATACCATATGAACTAGAAAGCCATTTTGAAGTATACTTATGACTAGTACCCAATAGTAAGTTTTAGGTTAATTCCAAATGCAAGAAGAGTGGCTGCCATGAAGCACTGTGATGCATGTGATCTCAGTTGAAAACGAGTGTTCAGTTATTCCCTTCCTCATAGCTCTATAGAATACAGCTATATACTGGTGGATTAGATCATTTTTAAGGTTGAAGAGGAAATGAAGACAAGGAGGAAATCTTAACCCAGCTGATTGTGATGCGTTACCTTTTTGACTTTAGTAGACACAGTTCTTCATTTTTATATAAAAAAATAAAATAAAGGAATCAGCACTGAGGAAGCACTGCTATTCTGGCACAGTGGCTTAATTCACCTTCAGGTGGTATAGCATAATTATTTTCTTTTCAGGATGAAAGAAATATGATATTGAAAATCAGTTTTCCTCTTTAAAGAAAAAAAAAAAAAAGGATATCCATGCAGAAATGAATTGACTATCAGATTCAAGAAGTCACGATAAGAGTATATGTATTCACTCTGCATATGTTACTTATTCCAAAGATTCCTAGTCCTAACATCCTCATTCCTTGATTAGTCCATTTCTCCCATGCATCTCAATCTGAGAGGTTATTGTTATACAACAGTGGAATTTACCAACAAGATTCTGTTTAGGCTCAGTGTTTTTATTCTTTTCCTTTTTTTTTTTTTTTTTTTTCTCTCTCTATTTATGACAAGTATTCCCCTTTTAATGCACTTTACGTCTTTTTAATAATTTTCTCCAGGTTGTAAAGCTTTCTCACAAAACATTCCTGATAAAGTGAATGGAGCTGCTCCCTAAGTATGCAGACTAAGATCAGCATTCAGAAATGCCTATTCAGACATATATTTAATAGTCCTGCATATTAAAAATTGTGATTATATTGTGATTATGAAGTTATAATCTGTTTATATAAAGTTAGCAAATGAGAACTGCACAATTCTACTCTGTTCTTTCTCTGTAGTTTTGTTATACATAATGGGAGTGATAAACTGGGATGCTGGGAGTAAAGAGGATGCCAAGTACTGTTTTATTCCTTCATAAAATCCTGGAATACATGAATGCTCATCTCATTCCATTTCCTTTCTTCCTTTAAAAATGTCTCCTCTGAAGTAGGAGGGCAATCTTATCCCATCATAGATGTATACTGACTTTGTAAGCAAATTTTAGTCCTTTTTCTTGTATGTCTGAAATAATATGCTGCTAACAATATGTCTGAGTTTTTATTGCTTAGAAGGGGAGATTAAACATAATAAGAGCATCCTGGAGTCTCTACCTCTCTCCTATAGCAAGTGAGCACCAAAACACAAAGATTATCCAGCAGTCACTTAGGAAGAGAATGAATCGAGGAAAACATGTGAGCAGGAGAGTGCATATAGAAGCACACAGTGATGTTGCTAATAAAGCAAAATTCTGTCCATGGGAAAATAGCATTAACCACAACTCCATTCATAGCTACAAATTCCTCCTAGACCTGGCGTCTAGATAAAATTTTATATTTTTTAAACATTTTATGATATTTTAAATGTTAATCTTCTCAAACAAGCAATACTTTAGTTTATATATCAGGGTATTAATGATCTCTTTCAACTATGTAATTTTCTTTGGAATTCTTGTAGAAAAAAGAATCCAAATTTTAGAATTAGAATTGTGTTTTCTAGAAAGAAAAAGAGTAGATACCCACATTAGGTTTTAGTTGATGAAAATTATCATTCTTAATTTTAGAATAGTGGGCTTCATCTACAACAGGCAGAATGATATCCTCTTGTCTTAGCATCTCTGCTTTACAAGTTTTGAAAGTGGCAGTATTGGTTTAATAAATCATGGAATAGATTGTGTTGGAAGGGATTTTAAAGATATTTAGTTCCAACCCCCTGCCATGGGCAGGGATGCCACGCACTAGATGCCCAGGGTCCCATCTAAACTGGTTCTGAACACCTCCAGGGATGAGGTGTTTCTGGGCAACCTGTTCCAGTGCCTCACCACCATCTGAGTGAAGAATTTCCTACTAACCTCTAATCCAAATCTCCCCTCTTTTAATTTAAAACCATTCCCCCTTGTTCTGTCATTATCTGACTGAGCAAAATGTTTCTTGTCCATAACACAACATCATGCATCCAAAATCCAAATGTTTGCCTTCTAGTGCAAAGATTCACATTTATTCTGTTCTTTCCCTTTGAGATTAGGGATGCTCTTCATTGAAAAAAAAAAAAAAAAGTCATTTCTAGAGCTGCACAGGGAAGCTTCTACAACAGCTGCCTGCACTGTATTTGTACTGTGCGTAAGTATGGGAGTTTGAATAAATATTGTAATTAGGAACATAATAGCACATTTTGATTGCTTTAATAAATAACACCAACATGAATTTTTTCTTACTGGTGACACTAATGATCATTAATGGCCAATGCTGTTATCTTTACAGTATGAATTCTTAGCTGAAAAGTGCAAGTTTTTGAATACAACACATGCCATTATTGAAACAGAAAATAAATGGCAAACTTTTGGCATTTATCTCATTAGTTTATTATCATAAACTAACTATGAAATACAAACAGGAATAACAGGAATGGCTCTAAATCTTTTGTTTGCTCGTGTTTTTTTTCAAGCAAAAATAATAGGAAGCCACGTGCTTCCACACAGATGGATGTCTTACAACAACATTTACTAATTATATGCAGACCTGCTACCTTTGTGTTCCAGGTATCTCAGATATCTAAAGCACACAGAGCAAGTACCAGGAGAGGTTTCTCACCTTCCAGATGGTATGGTATCCAGTGCTGGTACTACAGGCCTGAGGTAGCACAAGAAATACAGGCAGCATGACAGTGGACTTGTATTAAATGCTGTCTTTAGCTATCTCATTTATATAAAGGGCCATGTGTTCCTTTGGGCTGGGCTTTGAAAGCTATAATGATGGTAGACAATATTTTCCCCTGAATTGTGTGCTACTTTTTGAAGCACCTGCAGACCTTAACAACAGTTTTGGAGGAACAATGTCTATTTTAGATAGTTTTCCTTTGGAAATGGTTACTTGCATGTCTGCTACTGTTTTCCAGCAGGAACTTTTGAAAGTATTGAATCAATTTCAACCATATTTGAAATAATTTTTCCATAGATTTAACTTGTGGAGAATAACTGATTAAAGGCTGAAGGTGCATTTATCTCAATTAAATCCATCCAGAGGACCCTGTGCAGATCATATCAGACATCAAAAGACCTCAAAGACCTCCAGTTTAGACACAAAAATACTGTCCAGAGGCGATAAAGTGGTTCTTGGAAGACACTTTGTTGGTCTGCTGTTCTGTGCTGCTCATGGAGCTATTTGCTTTTTGTGGTATTCCTCCTCTTGAATTTAAAAAGACGTTTGAAACACTAAAATGCATTGTTGTCATTAAATATGCAACATTCTACAAATGAAGTCTTATGGATTCTCTTTGGATAATGCTTTACAGATAGTTTATAAAAGCATGTGGAATGATGTGCATTCTGGCTTCTTTTCATCAGCAAAATCATCCAGCTGTGGACTACTGGAATCACACTTGAAATGTATGATAGGAATACAGCACACTGGTGTTAGTCCGTGTCATCGGCTGTGCACTGTTTCTTAGCTGGCATGAATAATGAATGGTTTCTTGTAGAACCTGCATTTGGAAACTTTCTTGCAGCTTTGCCAGAACGTATTGCTCTCCCTTATCTCATCATGTATGGACAATCATAGACTTGTGAAGCAACATCAGCATCTCCAGTTTTCTGCTGTCTTTTGTCAGGTTATCAGTTCATCAGTGAGACAGCTATAATCAATTTGTATGGAGACATTCAGCTCTAGTGTATAAAACACTTCTGTCAGCTTACAGGAAGACAGTATATTTGCAATTATGTGTCGTAGTCTCTATTAATTAGTCATAATTTCAAATGCTTGCTGGAACACATGAATAAATTTTTCCACTGGTGCATTTGTTGCAGGGTGGAGGCCGATGGAGCATATTTGACACCATTTCTCTTTGTTAACAATTGAAATTCTTCAGATATTGACTGAAGTCCATTTTGACTTGAAAATTTTTCAGGATCACCATTCTTCTGTAACTGTAGTCGCAATTTTCAATGTCTACACTGAGTTAGTCATATAGAATACTTCAACCAATTTAGAATGGGCTTCTGTGGATTCAAAATAATCTGTGGCACTATCTTCAGAAAATGATGACCATGCTTTTTGAATGATCTGCATATTTTCTGTATGTGCTTTGATTGTTATTTCTTTTGTTTGTTTCAGGTAAGAGGCATAGGTATTGTGAGGAAAACAGTATTTAGGTGTTGCCAATATCTTCTGTTTAACTTTCTGTTTATATGATAATATTGAAAATTACTGAGATTTTTAGCAAAATTTGCTGTTGATATAATGATGTTCAGTACCAGTTTTAGGGCTAAATTAAACTTAGTATGAGTGTCTTACTTTGCATGCCACACAGTAGTTATTCCTCTAAACTCTTCCAAGCTGACAATATTTCAATTTTACTTAATTTAGTAACAGAGAAACAGTTCATGGCTGAGTGAAATGAGAACACTTGGCTACACACTACTATTTAGGAAGGCCTTTTTATAATAGGATTGGAGGCTATTCTACTAAGAAAGTAGTTTCTAGCTTAAGGGTTACTTTTACCTGATACATGACCGACAGTTGTATACTTAGATCAGCTTACTAAGTGACAAGTACTTTTATTCCACTTTGGATTTCAAATAGTAATTAGAATAATATTTAGTGAAATAAGCTTCAGAATTAGATTTATTGTCACAGAGCCAAAGTTCTGCTACATTTATGTTCTCTAATTTGAAAATTGGGGAGCATTTTTATTTTTATTTTTTTCTGTATTCAAACTAACATTTGCAAGAATGTTCATTTGTGTACTTTTGCTGAGCAAGTCAAAAGTAAGTAATACTGAATCTGTTATATACAATTGATTAACAATAGTCTATAAAGCAGCTGATATTTTAGCCACTGTTTACACTGCTTTTCTTATAGTTAACTTGGAAATACCTTGTGCTCACTACAGCATAGAATCTGATTTTCAAAGACCATGAAACTTGACTTTAAGTAAATGCTGCTGGGGAGATCTCTCTCTAAGGACTTTGACCCCTGTGCAGAGAAGCAACGAGTATTAATTATTTAAGTCAAGTGGTTTTTGCCCTTTTGCCCTATGTTGACAGATAACAGAATTGGAAACGTACTTTCTGTCCAGTTTAAAGAGAACCAATGAATGCCAGTGTAAGGGGAATAAATTTCCTTCTATAAACTTCCAGGTGAGGAGCAGATAGACAGGAGATTTTGATAACTGCTTTAACCTGCAAAGCTGAGCACATCTATCAGAATTATTTTTTTAATTTAACTTGTATTATTAATTTAATACAAGTAGTCTGTATTCAGACTGCACAAGTCAAGCAAAACATTCTGGCTCTAAATAGGTTGATCAGGTAAGCAGTTAGGGTTTTATTCACATGGATCATGTTAAGTTGCCTAAAAGGCAGCCCCATAGCAGCTTGACTATATAATAACCTGTCTTAGTACTCACTTGGACTGAAATTTGATGAACAACCTGGCAACTCAGTTTCCTCCTAATGGGAGATGATACTGGCTTCTGGCTTCTCGCACTCTCTATTTCATGTGTTTTGGTACAAGCTGGACTTCGGGAGGTGACTAAACCTGCAGTGCTATTGTCTGGGCCTGTCAGCATGTACTTTCCCACAATGCAAGCCATTCAATAAGACCTTTTCTGGGATACTTCCAAGTACTTTTTTGGTATTGATTCAGTGGTGCTTTTTTTTTTCTTCTTTTTTTTTTTTCTTCTTTGATTTAGTAGTCTGCCTTGGCTCAAAAACATACACTCTAATACCTTACTCTGTTTTCCATGGAGAAACAGAAGAGACAATTATTGTAACACAAGAATTATGTGCTCTTCACAGCTAAGATGAGATTAATGTACTCAGGTTTTGAAAACCTCAGCAAATATTCCTATTAGATCTTTAGAGGTCATCTTTTAGTCAGGCATGGCTTCTCCTTTCCCTTTCTCTGCTCTTCAGGAGAAGCAACAGCACTTTTATTTCTATCATAGCATAACAGCAATAGGGACTGCTATAAAGCTTTCACCTTAAAATTTATGATTGGGAATGAAGTAATCAAATAAACAATAGTGATCCCTTGGAAAACATAATTTCCGATTAGTACTTTGTTTACACTGGGCAAACCAACAATCCAACAGGGACACTTGAGTTCATTCACTCCATTTTCATGTCCAACTTCTCTAAAGAAAAATGAGGCACTCGCAGTTTAGAAGTTTTACACATTGTAGGACTGATGTTCTTCATGTCTGGCAGAGAAGAGTCTTTTGATATTTGCAGTGGTTTCTTTCCATCTTGCTTTACAGGTTAATCAATGTAGCTGAAACAAGTATAACAGTGAAGTATATGTGACACAGGAAAGCATTGTTCCCTTAGGAAGTGAAGATGATTGATACAGATGACTGGATTTCTGGTAACTGAGTACATGCTCTAGTAATAAAAACCATAGGTTAAAAAAAAAAAAAAAAAATAGCTTTTAAGGATTTAAATGGAATCATAAGGAAACCCTGAATATAATAAGGCTTGAGTGCCACTGTCAGTGCTTGACAATCTGCTGCTTCTACAAGCAGTTTTGGTCTTTTTTTTTTTTTTAAACATTGTCTGGAGAATTATTCCTTCAGTAATTCCTTCATTTTTTATCCATGCAAGTTATTTTATAATATCCTGTTCTAACTGTATGCTTACAATAGCTAATGGTTGTGTACTGTGCACTTTTTTTTCTCTTCTTTTAAAATGATTACGTAACATTTTAATTCTGAGGAGCAGAAACTGTTTATTCCCATGATCATATAGCAACTCTTGTAATAGGAACCACAAACTTATTTGTCATGAAAATTATTGTTAATATGCTATTCAAATGTTTATCATAAATAGTACTTATCACAGAATCAGAGAATGGATGTGTTTGGAAGGAACCTCTGAAGATCACCTACTCCAACCCCGCTGCCAAGCAGGATCACCCAGAGCGTGTCACACAGGATGGCATCTAGGTGGGTTTTGAGTATCTACAGAGAATGAGATTCCATAACCTCTCTGGGCAACCTGTGCTAGCGCTCTGTCACCCTCACAGTAAAGAAGTGCCCCCTCATATTCATCTCGAACAACTGGTGCTTCAGTTTGTGCCCCTTGCCTCTCATCCTGTCTTTGGGCACAACTGAAAAGAGACTGGCTCCATCCTCTCCATCCCCTCCCCTCAGATATTTTATATGCATTTATGATATCTCCCCTTACTCCTCTCTTTTCCAGGCTAAACAGGCCCAGTTCTCTCAGCCTGTCCTCATATGAGAGGTACTCCAGCCCTCTCATCACCTTCATAACCCTCCTCTGGACTTGCTCCAGTAGCTCCGTGTCCCTCTTGTACTGGGGAGCCCAGACCTGGACACAACATCCCAGCTGTGGCCTCACCAGGGCTGAGCAGAGGGCGAGGATCACCTCCCTTGACCTGCTGGCAACACTCTTCTGAATGCAGCCCAGGATACCGCTGGCCTTCTTGGCCACAAGGGCACATTGCTGACCCATGGTCAGCCTGCTGTCCACCAGGACTCCCAGTTCCCTCTCTGCAGAGCTGCTCTCCAGCAGGTCAACCCCCAGCCTGTACTGGTGCTTGGGGTTATTCCTCCCTAGGTGCAGGACTCTGCACTTGCCTTTGTTGACCTTCACAAGGTTTGTCTAGGCCAATTCCTGCAGCCTTCCCTCTGAATGGCAGCACGACCCTCTGGGGTACCAGCCACTCCTCCCAGCTTTGTGTCATCAGCAAACATGCTGTGGGTGCACTCCTCCATTGTCCAGGCTGTTGACAAGTAAGTTGAGCAAGACTGGACCCAGTACTGACCCCTAGAGGACACTGCTAGCTTCCGACCTCCAAATAGACTCAGAACCACTGAGTACAACCCTCTTGAGTTCTATCAGCCAGCCAATTGTCAATCCACCTCACTGTCCACTTGTATAGGCTGCACTTCCTGAGCTTATCTATGAGGATGTTTTGGGAGACTGTCAAAAACCTTGCTGAAGCCAAGGTAGAACACATCCACTGCTCTCCCCTCATCTACCCAGCTAGTCCTCCCATCATGGGAGGCTATCAGATTGGTCAAATGATTTCCCCTTGGTTAATCCATGCTGACTACTCCTGATCACTTTCTTATCCTTTGCATGATTCCAGGATGAGCTGCTCCATCACCCTTCCAGGGATGGAGGTGAGGCTGACTGGCCTGTAGTTGCCTGGGTCTTCCTTCTTGCCATTTTTGAAGACTGGCATGACACTGGCTTTCTTCCAGTCTTCAGACATCTCTCAACCTGTCAAACATGACGGAGAGTGGTCTAGCAATAATATCATTCAGCTTCCTCAGCACCCGTCGATGCATTCCATCAAGGCCGTGGACTTGTGGATGTCAAGTTTCCTTAAATGATCTCTGACATGATCCTTCTTTACCAAGGGAAAGTCCTCCTTTCTCTGCACTTTCTCTCTTGTCTCCAGGGTCTGAGATTCCTGAGGGCTTGTCTTACCAGTCAAGACAGAAGCAAAAAGGTGTTTAGTAACTCTACGTTCTATGTATCCTTTGTCACCAGGGCACCCACCCCATTCAGCAGTTAAACCACTGGATAGCTGTGTCATGACAGCTCTTCCAAATTCTTGCTAAATTGTAAGTATGAGCTGTAAAGTTCAGATCTGAGTTTTTCTGAGACATGGGTAATTTCTGTTTTTGCTCCTCTCTCTTATGGAGTGAAATCCATCTCTGTTGTATGCTGGGAGAATAAATAAAATGGATATAAACCATAGAAATTATGTAAGACCATAAAAGCCTAAGTGAAACATTCATCTGGTTTGGTATTGTATAGTACTTATGAGGGTGTAAGGTTTTACTAAGGTACTTTTTATGTGATACAAGTTACTTGACTATATGTTAAAGATTATCACAGTTTTAGAAGACCCCTTTGCCTAAGGCACTCTCTTTCTTTGTAATCACTGGAGCTACAGGTTTTTTTAGGACACAGGAAAATGATACTTCAAAGACATTATGTGTTCCTTCATGCTTCAATAATGGCTGAAATTAAAAACTGAACTTTTTCTTTGCTATGTGAATGGCAAAAGATGCACTTCCAGACCGTGATCTCTCTCAGATGATGTTATTTGTGTTTACATATTCAGAAGCACAAAAAAGGACAAAGCAGAACCCATTGTTCCCAGTCTATCTTCAGCATGTGAAGAGGTATTGTAAATGTGCTAATGAACAAATGGAAATTCAACATTGTTCAACAAGACTATTTTCTAATAATTCAAATCTCTGAATGAGATATGGAGTAAATTCTCACTTTGGCACATGTACATGATTCCCACTGATTTCAAACGGAATTATGTTACACACATCAAGAGAAGAGCACCCCTTAGGAAGAGCTTCTGAAAGACTGTGAATTGATTCTTGGTTAGCTATCCCAGAAAGATGAATGGATAAAATAATTTAGGTCCCAATTCATCTCTAATTTAAGCTTTGGTAAAGCAGAAGTAATTTAGTGGCTGCTACTGGTGTAGAAAAGTGGAGAATCAGGCAGAGGAATTTCTAATTATGAAGCAGATAAAAACACTAGTTCTCTGCTCATGGTTTTGTACAATAGGATGTGAATAAGTAATTATACAACACTAAATTCATATAATAATTACTGAGGTAGTTAAGTCATTTAAAATACAGTTGCAAAACACAGATTTTACAGATACTTTCGTTTTCCTTTCTCTTACTGATACTAACTGGCAAACACAGTGCTCAGACACATTATGTTTTATTTCAACACAACTGTACGGGGGACATCTTTGGGTTACCAGCATGTGGATCACAAAGAATCCACAGGGCTCTTCTAAATCTAGTGAAAGACCACTCTATTAGAGAATAAGTATAGATTTACTGACTATGCACATAATCATATACAGAGACACACTCACTGTTGATATGATGCATTAAAATACAAGTTTGCTACCTGTTTAGCAAATTCAGCTTCTTATTCTCCAGTTAGTTGATGTCCAAAGTCTGCCTTCTGTAATCATATTTGTTTTAAATATGTATGCAGCAAAAATGACTAAGGATTATTTCCCCAAACTTCATTTTCCTGCTGTAGTAAACTGGATATTAAAAAACAAAAAACAAAAAAAAAAAAACAAAACAAAACAAAACAAAAAAACTTATTTTGCATACTTTCCTGAAGAGAAGTACATATTTGATTCCATTTTCACAGGATCATATTGATTTTTTACTTGGCAAAACATTTTTAGTCAACACCAACTCTGCATCTCAAGTACACTGCAATTCCTGTATTGCAATCTCATTTTTTTATTTTATATTTTTCCCGATTTTCAATTGCATTTTCAATTTTACGTGACAAATATTGCAAGACTAGTAATCTGTCAGGAGACCTACTCTTCTATAGAGTAATGAGAAAATCCAAATTCAGATAGAATCACTAAGTAATGTGTCTCAGAAAAAAAAATGTTCCAGTAAATACAGCAAATTATTTTTTTCCCTGTAGAAAACTGTCATTTACAATATTTTGTTTCATGTCATTTACACAGAGTGTCAGTCCACTCAAATATTTTAATGAAGATTTACCATTCTGTTTTAAATGATGATGATACAGATTAGTTTTTTTCCTATTCTCCAGAACACTTTGGAACAGGAGCATATGACTAGGCAGAGTGGATTGACCATGACAGGCAACTCAGTAATAGGATCTGCAACATATCATGAAAGAATTAACAAATCAAATGGAAGTGAATTACACTCATAAGAAAGAGTTTCTTAATAAGGAAGCAAGAGCTTTTAGCATTTCCAGTAATATCTGCAATGAGGTGTAAAATAATACATGAGAGAAAAAAATCCCAAGTCTTATTCTACCGAATTTATTAATAATTAGCCATTGCTAACTCCACAGTGAGGCACAACTTGATAGGAATAATAAATCAGCATTGTTTGGGGTTAGTCATTTGTGGTTTGTAAAGCAGACACACCGTTGAACACTAGCGGTGCGAGAGCTTTGGAGGAAGCTGTGAACCATGGAATCACTTAGGTTGGAAAAGACCTCTAAGACCATCTGGTCCAGCCTTTAACCTAGCACTGCCAAGTCCACCACTAAACCATATCCCTAAGCTCTACATCTAAACGTCTTTTAAAGACCTTCAGGGATGGTGACTCCACCACTTCCCTGGGCAGCCTGTTCCAATGCCTCACAGCCCTTTCAGTGAAGAAATTCTTCCTAATACCCAACCTAGACCTCCCTTGGTGCAACTTGAGGCCGTTTCCCACTTGTTGCTTAGGAGGAGGCTAGTCCCCACCCGCTGCAGCCTCCTTTGAGGTGCATGTGCAGAAAGATGAGGTCTCCCCCGCTCCTTTGCGACTCGACTCAGCTCGGCTCGGCCGGGAGCCGGCCTCCGAGGCCGAGGGCTGTGCGACCGGCCGCCAGGTCTACCCAGTGCTCGTAAACTGCACCACCCCCCCGCCGGCCCAAATTGTGGCGCGGCCTGACGTCACCACCCGCGGGGGGCGTGGCCTCGGTGGGCGTGGCGGGGTGGGCGTGGCCGCGGGCGTGGCGCCGGCGGGATCGCGTCGCGGTGCTGCGGGGCGCGGTGCTGCGGGGCGCGGTGCTGCGGGGCGCGGTGCTGCGGGGCGCGGTGCGGTGCGGTGCGGAGCGGGGCTGCGGGGCTCTGCCCGCCCGCACCATGGAGGAGTTCCTGCAGCGCGCCCGCTGCCAGCTGGTGAGCCGCGGCTACGGGAGACCCCCGGCCTCCCGGTCCGGGTGGGCGGGAGGGTGGGCAGGGGGCTCGCGACCTCAGCGCCGTGCGGGGCGCGTGGTGGGGATGGGGAGCGTCCCGGTCGCTGCTGCTGGCACTGTGATTATTGCTGAATAATGCCGGGGTGCTGCGCTGGGATTGCATGCTTGTTTGCAGGGACTTTGGGACGCATCAAGTTGTGTGGTTGTGCGGGGGAAGAATTGTGCCAGAAGGCACTGCAACACGGATGTTTCTGTGGTCTGGATGTACAGGACGAGTTTGGATAGTAAGGCTTAACGGGAATCTGCAAGGGTGCTTAAAGACTGACTCTGTAATTGAGTTTAAGCAGCTGTAGGTAGTTAGTATCGTGTTAGCAGGCGCACAGGTTTATGTGTCCTGTTGTCGGATGACTCTTGGTGGGGCTATGTGAAGCTGCAGCACGTTTATGCTGTTTGCAGTGCCTGATAGTCTGGCCCCAAGGAGCAGGAGCTATTCTCCCCTCTATATGCAGTGCAAAAGTGGTATGTTTTAAAGTCTGGTGTGGTCTCGTGCCAGCTTGTTTCTGATTGTGAGGACTGGTACCCGTGCAAAACTCAGTTTCACGGTTGTTACCTTTCATGGGCTGTGATTACTTCTGCCAGCCATCACATTTCTAGTAAGTGTATAATTACAGGACAAATTATAGGCTAGTAAGGAAACTCCCCTTGCTGCTAGTCTTACCTTGTAGTTCTTGGGGACTGGGCCTCCTGTGCTTGCAGAGGTGGGTCTCATCCTCCGGAGAACTTATTGTACGTAACAAAATATACGTAACTAAACTTCACTGTAGATAAGAAGAATATCAGGGCCTTCCCTGTTTTATAGCCCTGTTATGCATCTTTGGAGACTGAGCAATTGTAAAAACAAAAATCCCATTCTCCTATAGCCATCATGCTCTCTATGTAATATCATGTAAAAGAAAGTTTATTATACCATCTTTGGTTATCATATATATATTAAAAGTATTAGAGAATGAAGGCAATTTTTAGAGGAATGATAAAGTAGAAGATAAAATCCCTTGGTGGGTCCATTAATATTTAACAATGTTGACATGTGTAAAGGATAAGCATGAACTGTTTATACTTGATCATATGTTGATTGCACACCAGCTAAATTGTTTTACCATGTTTTTTTTAGGAACTTGCAAAGAAAGCGTTTCCCGTACATTTTTATCTAAGCAGCATAAGCATCAGTAGCCCTGTTAAGAGATACTGCATAATGCAGTTATAAATACTTAATACATTTTCCCATTGGTATTTTGTATAATGCAACCTTTGAACTGAAGTTTTGGTTTTGACAAGTTTTCTGCTTGAGTATAACGAAGGTGGCCTCACTTAATATTATTAATAAAAATTGTTTTTCTTATGATAGTAGTCCTCTCTGCACCACAAGTAAACAGCGAGCGCTAAGAACAACTAAAAGTATGTACTACATTAATCTTTCTGAATAGCCGTTGATAATCAGAAAGGAGTTGTCTAGAAAACTATAATCAGAAGAAGTCCATGGACAGTAAAAAATGTTATTTATTTAATTCAGATGGGATGTAGAGAACAACAATTAAATAGCAGCACATCTTATTCCTGCAATGTGCGTCTTTCCAAAGAAATGTAAACATCTCTTTGTATCTCCTGAACTTTGGGAGAAGAATGCCTGTTTTGGAGTAGTCTTCTCTACAGGAGGAGCACTGGGGGGGTCTTTCTGACCATGCTGTCTTCTTGTACGTGTCTGTGCCAAGTGTGGCTGGAATGAAGAAGAGGGATCTGGACATGAGAATGTTCAGTTCAGAAAAAGATTATAAATCTTATAGGTCGACTTCAACTCACTGATTTAGTTTGTACCACAGGAGCATGAAGAATGCAGTTCAGAGTAGCATTCTGCTGCAGAAAAGGTTGATGACACTTTTTCCACCCTTTCTTGGTCAAGGCTTTTGTGGGAAATCTTTCTCGGCTGATAGAAGCTAGCAGTAGGCTGGGGCAAAGAAAGGGCTATGCCTAATTTGCTACCAATGTAAGCTAATGCTGTGTGGGTAAATGGGTGGATGGCTCAGAACCGATGAGCTGCTGCTATGTGTCACCCTGCTACTGCAGCCCTACCTGTGGAAGACACTAAAGCCCTGCAATTGTATCTCAGAGGCTGGATGATGCCAGACTTACAAGATTAGTATTTCACACCATGGTTAGTCTTACTGGGTTAAACTGATTGCAGTGTTCTGACTACATGAGTGCTACTCAGCATGAATACAGGAAAATTTTCTTTACTCATAAACAATAGCTACAGACTATGCCAGAAGAAGAAATGCTCCAGACTATGCAGGGGAACCTATTACTGCAAGTGCTTCATCATTCATTTGGCTCTGGCTCCAGCCACAACATTAATCAAGGCTGTTTTTCTACATGGAGCAAATTCTAGCCTAGGAATATGCAACAGAAAGGACTTAAACATTTGTTGTTGTTGTTTTCTAACTCTTCCTCTTAACAGAAAGGAAAATTCTCCGCATATTATAAAGTGAAGTCTCCAGTAGGCTTTTCCTTCTCTAAGAGCAATTCATTTTGCTTTTATGACTTTCCATGAAATCACAGAATGTTTTTAGTAATTTTCAATATAGATATTTAAACTTGCTATGTATAGTCTATGTAAACTCAAGGAGAGAAAAGGTTGGAGAGCAGAACGTGGCAGAATATAAATAGTTGCTGCATTGATGTTTCCAGGTATTTATGGTTCAGTCCTACAAGTTTCTTTGCAGTCTTTCCCAAGTATGGTAGAAATGTGAGAACAACAGAAGCTAAGAGACCACAGGTCATTCGCAACCAATGTTTTGTCTTGGCTAAAGGAAGATTATGAGCAATAGAATATACGTATATCTGCTGTTTAGGCTTTAAAAGCTTAGCTCAAAATTTGTGTCTGAAATAATACGTTAGTCAAAGCTACAGCCAGTAGTCTAGGTTTGCTATTTGTTTTTAAAGTCCATTTATGCTTTGGCTTCTCACAGAATCCAAGACAGTGAGTTTTACCGTTTTATCACGTGCCCTGTGTGATAAGGCAAACCCCCTTTTGTTTGTTACACACCATCTGCCTGACAGTTTTAATGGGTGTTCTGTGGTTCTTATGCCTTGAATAAGTACAAGTATTTTTTGTTCACTTTCTCTAGGACATTTAGTTAAGTATTACCATACCTCTCTTTTCTTCTCTCCAAAGATTTCCAAGCTAATGTTTTCCATTGTCTCTTCTTATGCAAGCACTGATCTATTGCTCTGATCATCCTTGTGGCCTCTCTCTGAAGATTTTGTAATTTTATTAACCCTTTGAAATTGTAATTTTATTAACCCTTTGAAAGTTGTGGAGCCCAGAATTACCTGCAGTATGTAAGGCACAGTAGTATATGCATATATACAGTAGCATAATGATGTTTCAGGCTTTTTCCCTTTTCTTAAGAGTTCTTGATAGTCTACTTATTTATTTTACTGTCAGAAAGCAGTTTTCTGGTTCTTTCAGAGTATTACCTGCAATGGATGTGTGATGCCTTTTCTGCTTAGTAATACCTAACTTAAAGCCCATCTGGCTGTGTACCTAAATAAGTTAAAACACAGAGGTGGCTTTGTTTCCTTACATTCTTTATAGTCTGCGCTTTTCAGATGTCATTTTCATTTACTATCTCATTGCCTACTCCCTCAGTGTCATGAGTCCTTTTTGCAGCTCTTGTAAGCAGCTTTAGATTTGACTTTCCTGAATAATGTGGTATTGTGTGCAGCTTTTGTCACCTCATTATTTGTCTGCCTGACCTACTGGAAGTAATATTATTTATTATTTATGGATACAAAGAGTGGCATATCCCATCATAGATCCTTGTAGAGAGTCCTTCACAGACATTTTACAGACATTTTCCTTCATTATGGAGAATTGACCTTTCCTGTTCCTGTCCTTTTTTTCTATAACTTTTAGTTCTTTATTAATGCATGGGAGAATCTAACCTCCTCCTCCCTCCCCCCCTCCGCCTTCTTTGGGGATTTAGTTTCTTTAGCAGCCTCTAGGAAGCTTGTCAATAGCATTTCCGTAGAGCTAAGTACAATGCATTGACTATCCTGTTCTTATTTCATGCTTGTTGACTTATTCAAAGAATTTTAAAAGATTTTGTAGAAAAACGTCATGCTTCACAAAATCTTGTTGTCTCTTTCCCAGGATATTATGTTGTTGATCTGTTTGATGGAAGATCAGTCTGTCTCTCTCTGGGTTAGACTGTTTCAGGCACAGCTAATCTCTCAAGTGGGAGAAGAGTGGCTGGTTGATCAATACATCATTTTGTATAATTCAGTTACAAAAACAAATCAAAAGCCTAAGGTTTCAATGATGTAACTTCACAGTAATTATCAGAATGTTTATCAGAATGTTAAAGGCAATTAAATAGAGAACTAAAAATTCAGAAATTCTTTCAATAGTAGTTATCTGATGTCAAATACTGTGTGCTGCACGAGTTAGCAAAGTGTGATTGTTTATAAGTATTTCCACATTCCTCAGACAGTTTGCAGTGAAGCTGAACAACTGTGAGAAGCTAAATCAAAGGAGTCTGTCAAGAAAGAAACTGTAAGACTTAAAAACAAAACATACAAACAATAACAACAACAAAACCAGAATTCCCCTTGGAAGATGCTAAAACAATGGCAGGCAGCCAATGCTTATTCCCTGGCCTTAGGTCTGTGCTCATTGGAGAGCCTAATGCTTCATATGGTGGCTTCAGGTAATCAAAGAGGACAGAAAGAGCCCTGGAAAGGGCTTAATGTGCAGATGATACTGATATACCCACATACTGCAGCAAACTGCTTCAAACTAGCAATTGAAAGATGGCCCTCCCTCTGCAGAGAATAGTAGATTAGCTGGGGAAATAATCTTTCCAAATGCTGTGTCATCTTCAGCAGTTAGCAGTACTTGGATAAAAAAAAAAAAAAAGAGCCAAACAAACTTCAAGTTCTTTTAATCCCTTGCTGCTGTAAGAAAAGAGGCTATAACGCCAAACCAATGTTACAGCTTACAGAATAATACATGGTGCAAACAGAGAATTATGCTCCCAGAAATACTTGACCAGAAAAAAATTTACTGTGACTGGACATTTTCCAAAGTGAGGGCCAGACCCATGACCGGGGAGATGCCCTTCAGAATTTACTAGAAGTCTTCTATGGTACTGCTTTGATGGCTATGAAAAATGAATTCTGTGCTTCTAAGTCAAAGAAGTTAAAAGAACAGTTACTGATGATGGCATGACTTGAACAGATTTATGTGACTGCAGTTTGAAAACAAGCTGAGTCACTTACATGTTTATTCATATTGCCTTTTATCTGCCAGTCTGGAGTTTTGTTCTCAATGATGGCTAATGCTTACTTTGAAAAAATTTTTTTGATTTTTACTGGAATGAACTGGTGGCTTTATGGGAAGGGAATAACATTATAGAAGTGAATTGGAAGTTATTTTCATAGAAATTGTTAAATCCATCTAAACGAAGAAGTTTAAAAAAAAAAAAAAAAAGCTTTCACGTATTAACTGAAGGAATCAAGTCTAACCCTCTCATGTATCTTCTTTGCATTAGTCCAGCAGCACACAGAGGATTTGACTCCATTTAGCAGGACACTTAGAGTATGTATAGAATTAAGAGTATGAATGATGATGAATTAAAAAAAAATTACAAAAAGCTTGATAGAAGCTTAATAACAAGAAAATATTTCCTGAAAATCAGGTATTCTAGCTACAAGAGCAGTCTTCCAAATAAAGAATAGGAAGCCGCTTCTTAAAAGCAAACCAAAATAAACCTTGATTTGGATGAAAACTACTTTAAAATACAGCCTACAGTTGTATGGAAAATATACTGGATGATTTAATAGCTTTTTACAATTCCAGTAAAGTCATGCAGACTACAAATACATGGCAGAAATTTTAGAGATGAAAATGCTTTTCCTCATGGATTTTTATTTTTTTTTTTTTTGCATTTGGAGGACAGAAATAGGATATTGTTTAAAAATAATATATATTATTTTTCTCAGCTTTTATCCTTTTCTGGTGTAGTAATATCCTCTCATTTGTTACAAACACACATACACAGACATTGGAAGTGGAAGAATAAAGCACATCTTAGTGAATTTTCATTGAAAGTGCTGAAGTACATCAGAACAATCAAGATGAGGCAAAATTCTATCCTGAATAACATTCTGGGTGTTGAATCATTTGTATAGCTGACATATTATGCTCACTGTTCTGCACAGAGCTAAATCCCAAAGTCATCCAGTGCTCTAAGTCAATTTACTAAGGTATTGTGCTATACCTATTTGTGTTGCTGTAGTATTAACCAGGATCCAATTTTGCTAGAAGCTAAACAAATACTTTGTAAACACTCACTCTCTCTTTTAAAGAGTCCCTAAAATTAAGTTGGAAAGCCTGAAGGAGGAAGCAGAGAAATCTAGGGCAGTAACATGTTGGTAATAAGTAGGTGTGATAATGTTCACATATCCTAACCTATTTGTTAATGTTTTGTCCATCTTATCCATTTAATCTTTGAGTGAGAGTTTGAAAAAGGAAGATGGTAGGGAAATGTGTCTTTAAGTGTGGGGACAGCATGGGAGGAAGCAAGGTCTGATTCTTCGTTGTTACTGACCAACCTGAGATAGAAATTAAGATTTCATTGTTGAATGGGAGATGGTAGGTGAAGCAAAGGAAGGTTTGTAAAGGTTAGAAAATGTAGGTTAGAGAGTCTGCTTAAAGTGACAGACCTAGGAGAGCTGCGTGGAGAGGCATGCATAGTCAGAGACAATATGGTGGCTCTGAGGAAAGATGTTTCACAGCAGGTTACTGGGAGCTGCCAGAGTGCCTTTACTAGAGCAGAAGAGCACTTCTGTGATTAAACCACAGGGTATAGACAGCCTGACTGTCAGCTCTGAGGGGAGACAGGAGAGGTAGATAGGAAAGAAAACCTGCAGGATGTGGCAATAGGCAGGATGGGAGCCAGGGTATATGTGTGTCTAAACTGATTGTGGCACCAAGGTGGTGGGCCTGGGTGAAGGGCACCACAGTTTTGTTTCCCCCTCTATGTTTATGTACATCCCTGTGAGAGAGTAATGGAGAAAAGGGGGAAGGGGTGAAAGCTCTTCTTGAGCCATGCCAAGTTTGAGTTTATGGTGAGGTTCTGGTGTGGACAAAGTGTGGGATTTTGAAAGGGTCAGTCCCTGGTCTGAACCAAAACCCTGCTTGTCATCCTGCAGTTCTGGGGGTGGTCAGATTCAGTGCTTCAGTGACTCGGAAACATTCCGGTTTTGTTCTTTTTCTCCAAAGAAGATGGCCTGGTGCCAGCAGGTCCTTAACAACTGGAATGATATCACTTGCTCTAATGAGATGCTAATAGATTGCAGCATGGTAAGGACGGCAGACTGGCAGTGAGAAGGTTAGGAACAAATCAGAGACGAGTGACATCTTGATGATGTCAGATGGTTCTCCTTCCTTGTCTGTGGTGTCATTTGACAATAAGGGAACACAGTGTAATCGACCTAATAGATCTAATGTGCTGGCCCAGTTCCATTTTGTGCAGTCATAACCTGCTTTTGTAAAATCCCCTCAAGCCTTAATTTATCAGTCATAGGCCTCCTTACGTCAACTACTGTCTAGGGTACAGTGCAATTTTGCAGAATAATTGTTTGATATGACTTACCTGTTTTGTACTCTTTGGAAATTCTGCTAGATCTTGGTAGCAATAATTATATTTATCCCTTTTCATAATTGACACAGTTCTAATTCTGTTTTTAGTCTTCTGTGTGGAAGTGGCTGCATGTACAGCACATGACATAGACTAGCCAAGTTAGCTGTTGAACCAGCCTTTGACTGAGTGACAGACCATCACACTGGAGTGACCTTTTCTCTAATGGTTAATCTTATTGTACAATGATTACATTGTGATACAGAACATATGAATTATTGTAGTTAATAAATACTTGTTTGCTTTTTTTTTTTATTTATTTACAAAGTCATGAGCAAAGTTGAGATCTTTCAAGGAAGAAGAAACATCTGAAATGTTTCTTCAGATTCTACCGTGACTCACAGAAATTAGTGGAGACACAGAGTCTAGGTGGTGTGGTGGCAGAGAAGGGAGATTCTGCATGGTAAACCTTGTATGCTGTTCAGCAGTCATTGGGTTAGCAGGAAAATAACTCTTTTTTTTTTTTTAATTAATTTTTTTTTTTTGGTGAGAAGCATAATTACTCTATTTGGAGTGTATTTGACTTTTCAGAGAAGCAGCAACAAATGGTAAACTTTAAAACACTTGGAGGCCTAAATATAGACAGTTGGCAAGTGATCAGTTGACTGCTTCAGCAGACTTTACTTAACAAAGGTTTTAACACTCAAAGTCATTTGCAGGCATGGCAGGATTACAGCTGAGTCAGAAGGAACACAGTGATAGGTTAACTTGTTAGAAAAGTACACTTTTTTTTTTTTTTTTTGGTAGTGCGTGTATGCAGTCCACAGAAACTTTGTGTTTATTTAACTAGTTTTCTCACACGTAAATCTATTTGAGACTTTATCTTGAGCGTTCATATACCCAGAAGACCAAATGGCCTTACATGGTTTCAGAGTATGTTGTGCATTTATGAGGTTTATGTCTGTATGAAATTTGGAAAGGTTAGCCTGATAGGTTTCTATATGTTTTTCTTATACATTTGAGGTAGATAGTCCTACCAAGTTGAAAGAACATGAATGGTTTTTAAAAACACTGTTTCACTTCTGGCTTGTCTGTTTTGGTATTAGTTTTTGTGTTGCCTTGAGTTTTTTGATCTTCTAGTGCACCAAGCATAAAAATGAAAAATATCCATCCAGTTGAAAGAACTGTAGTGAAGAAAACAAAGCAAATTCCTTATTTTTTCTTCCCTGTCTCTCCTCCCCCCCCCCTTTTTTTTTTTTTTTTTTCTTTTTGGTACAGATTGACTTAGCTATCCTTTTTTAACTCAGTTGGAGCAATAGGTGATATATTAGTTATGGTAATGTTTTCATTAGCAAAAATACTGTAATTCAAGTTTACCACATTCACAGATTTTTTTTTTTTTTTTTTTTCCCCTGAGGGTCTAGGCACACAAACTCATATAAAAACAGTTAGATTCCAGAGAGCTGCACAAAGCTGTTCCATCCTTTGAGAATTGGCAGTTTTAGGAAGAAAAAGAAAAGGCAGTGGCATCGTTTGTTTTTTGGAAGTTTGACATAACTATGGAAACAGCATTAAAGCATTCATTCCAGATATGAGAGAGTAGTGCAGTTTGGAGTTCTAGTCTTTCATCTCCAGAGACATGGACTCATATCCTGTTTTAGATCACATGTGAAAATGAGTTAAGTGATCTAATCTTAGAAGCTATTTGTTCACCTCTCAAAATCACTGCACAGTTTTCTATTGACAACTCTTTTTGCGTCTTGTAATGGAAGTGGTAGCATTTCTAAGCTTGAGTCTGAAGTATTTTGGTTGATCAGTTTTACAAAGTTTGCAGAACAGCTATTTGAGCCTGTCTCAGTTGTTGAACCTTCCTTTGAAACAAAACAAAAACCCCATCAATTTAACAGCTCCTCCTCCTGTGTGAGAATTGGGCCAATTACAGTCTCATCATTTGAAAAAAAAAATACAGTTTCTAAATAAAATACAAATTACAGTTAATAAAGAAAATGAATTGTTCTAAAGAAATATTTTTAGCGAAGCTTGGGTAAGTATGAAGACTGAAGCCTGCTTGACTGAAAATGCTGAGATCTTGATTTTTGGAAATAGAAGTTAAAGTATGTGACTTACTTGTTATGGAAATAGTTTATATGTTATTTCTGTATTCTATATCTGTGTCCATATAAAATAATTCAAATGTTTCTCTTTACCAAAATGTCTGTGGTGGCACAAACATTTAAAAAAAAAAAAAAAAGTTTAAGAAAACTTTTGGGGTTTTTATTGAATTTCTTGTTTTGGTTTGTTTTCTTGTAGAACTTGCGGAACTTATTTGAGACTATATTCTTGCCTTGCAACTTTTCTTTTAGGGTGGGAATTTAAATTCTTTTATGTGTTACAGTGGTCAAAATAAGGAGTAATTGCAATTTTGATAGCATTTAGTTTATACCATAAAAGCAAGAGAGGCTGTTTTCGGTATGCTAAAATCAAACACTGTATTTAAAAATGCTCTATTTTCTTGCTCATGTTTATAGCAGATGAGTTTAAATTGTGCTTTCCTTTTCTCCTCAACTTTGTACCTCTTGGAAATGGAAACAGAATGAAATACATGTAGTTACTTTTAATTCCCTTTTCCCTCTATTTCCTCTGTTTTTCTCTTTTCTGTCTTATCAGTAGCATATTCAATGGTCAGAACCATAATATTGCAATATGGCCTTCAGGGGTAGGGGCATACATACCAACGTATGTGAAACTAAATTTCACAGTAAATTTCAATAGTGGCACTATGTTGTAGTTCAAGTACTTTGTGATTTTCCATAACTGCTTGTAATATTGCACATTGAACATTTGTAATAATTTGTAATATTGCACATTCCATGCCAACAAATGAAGTAGATTGGTTCTTCTGAGCATTTTACAATGTTTAGGGTAGATTGGCCTTTTGGCATATGAACTGTCAGTTTCTCTTCGACCTTACAACTTGCTGTCCATTGTGAGATAACCAGACAGCTCTTCTTCTCTGCCTGTGAGGTTATTTCTCTTTGCATCTCATTGTGCTGGAAAATAAGCAAGATTCTAAACAAGATGTGAAATGATATCCTAAATTTTTTAGCCCTGCTTAATTACATGTCCTCCACTGTTAACTAAGTGTTTAATCATTTACCTTCTAAGCTAGTTAAATATACATTTCAATTCTTTGCACATCTGTTTTTCACAGCTTATATTGGTGCTGTTTGATACTGTGGAAAAAGCAACCTAGTTAGTAGCTGTATTAAATAATGATTAAAATCTAGCTTCTTTCCTCCTAAACAGATGATTACTGATATTAAATTAACATTTGTCTAAAAGAGCAACAATGACTCTTTGCTTCCATAAATCAGAAGTGGTTATAAAAATAAAGCTCACAGGTTGTCTAGAAACAAATAATTCTGCTAAAGAAATGCTGGGTTTATGGCAGAAAGCAGGAGAAACCCAGGACTATTTCACAGCATTGTTTTGAGCTGTAACAGCAACCCTGTGGTACAGTAACACAAGTTACAGTTGGAGTTCTTTCCAGTGTTTGTTCTGCCCAATTTGAAACGTTAAAAGGTGATAGAGTAGACAGCATTCAAGACATTGTAAGGTGAAAACACCTCTTAGGCACATAAAAATACCTGTTACTGATTTATTGTATTGTGAGAGCAATGGATGCTCTAAAGAACAGGCTTAAATTTTAATGTTTCCAGTGAAAGTGACTGCATAGATCCTTCAGGTAGGATCCACCAGCAAAAGAAAAGAAGCCGAGATAGAGGAAACTTGAAGAAAGGTGTAGTGACTGAATATGGCTGTACCATCGTATAATTAATCTGTACCATTTTTCACTTAGCCCATATTGTTAAAATAGCACTTTCATCTAGCTTGTACTCTCGCACTGTCGCTTGTGTGCTCAGAGAAGAACAAGCACTCTTTCTCTGTAAGTGGGTTAATGGACGAGGGAGCCCCTGGACAGTGTTCTGTGCCTTCAATGCCTAAACCCAGCCACAGTGCAAGGCTGGAGATTTTTTCCTGAAATCCCATTGAACTGGTAGGGGATAACGTTGTGTGTGTCCATGCTGATGCATGCGTGTGCTCATATGAGTGTTGTTGCGCAGCTTCCAGCAAGTGCAACTGATGTCAAAGTTGGGTGATGCACAAGGATTTAGCATGGTGTATTTTCCACTCATCTCTAGGAAGGCTTCTTCTAAAACGTGTTGAGGTGTGTAGCAAAGTTCCTGAGGGGCCAGAGATGTTACAGAATAAGGCTGGTCTGGATGGCATCTTTCATAAATATGAGAAATACTGTCCTCTTAGAGAAGTTCACACATCTAAATAAAGGGGAAACTTGACATTCCTTATGCCCTCATTGTCTGCAATAGCTTTTACATTTCTGACAAAACCTGTTTAAGATGTAAGGTACTCTTAACGCTCTATTTTCACTTTGATTTGAAGGAAATTTGAAGGAGAACTTCCAACTCTTCCTTTGAAATTAAATAAATCTGGGAACATAAGTAAGCATATTTTTACAAGCTTTTTATAAAAATCTTAAATAGTCCTGTTCTTTGATGCAGTCATAATTTGATGTACTCTTACTAATATTCAGCCTTGAAAATACACATCAGTATGTCATTAACAGATATAATCAGAACATCACAGATTCTTGAGAATGTATTAAAAGTAAACAGACTGTCGTTTTTAACAGGAAACAGAGGCTAAGCTTTGTCCCCCAGAGATGCTGGCAGAATCCACAGCTGCAGTAAACAGAACAGGTGACTGGATGTCACTGACACTGTGCACAGCTATAGCAGAAAGATCATTCATCTTCCAGTTAAAAAGATTTAGCCCTCACAATAAGCTATTCATCTACGACAATCTAGAGAAGCTAAGGAGTGGCATGCTTTCTAATTCAAGCATGCTTGTTTTTTTTCTTTGAGCAACAAGTCATTGTTTTGAGAACCCCTTAACACATTTCTGAATGTTTAGAAAGTAACCCATTATTGCGATAATTGGGTGTGAGTTAGATTGATAGGTGAAAGAGGGAAGAGCATGTTGTGTACACTGAGAGTTAGAAACCACTGCTCTAGTAAGAAGAATAACCAAAAGTGTGAGTAAGAGTAGTTAACACACAGTGCATGGGAATTTTCTAGGGGTTTCTGCATCTTTACAGAATATTTGGGTACTCAGAAGCCTTGTTGTATCCCTGTGCATTAACACCAAATACTGTTTTGAACATGGTTGTGGTCTGACACTTTCAAGCATGGAATAGGTTGGGAGAAATCGTGGAACTTTATTTGGAATAGTTGGTAAGTTAGCAACACAGGCCAAAGCCAAGGACTGAAAACCACAAAAAGGAAAAAGGAGAAGAGTGAGAATTGGAATGATAATATGAAGGATTTTTTTACTGAATGCAGAAATATCCTATTTGATTTTTGTTCCTCTCAATCTAAATAAACTGTGAAAGGCTGCCTTGAAAATTTCCTCCTTTCCCTATGCTTGCACACTCTGTCTATAATTTTTAGTTTCTATTGTTAGAGAGAGATTAATTTCAGGATCCCAGCTTTATATAATTGCCAACATTTCTGAGGGCATTTAATTAACGTAAATCAACATGCATAAAGTTTAAAATAGCTCAAACCCACTGAGCTTTAGTAAGTAGGTCTTTTTTCTGGTGAGCCTTTACAAATGCACCTATGGATAGCTGTGCTGGGAGGCCAGAGAGAAATACAAATAAAAGGAGCAAAATGTCATTTGGAAAAATGAGGGTGTTTCCAGGCACAAAGACAGGTGTTTTCCCCTTCTTCTCCTCTTCGTTGGTGGTAGCTTCTGCCACTGCACTGCCTGTAAGAGGAGGGGTTTTCTATTTGTTATGAAGAAGGCTATGCTGAGACACGATGTTATTTCTAATTTTGACAGGTTTTTCTGTCATCCAACACCTAATGCTAAAGCTATCTAGTCTCTGTCATAAAACACCTCTCTTGTAAGTACATCTTTTGAAGCGTCTCTGGAGTGCAGGTATCAGCAAGTCTGATTTTAGCTCTTTATCATCTGCTCTTTAATTGCGGAGATTGGAACCAAATCCTTGAATTAGTGTTGCTACCAGTGGGGAGAAAAAGGAAGAGACAGAACAGATATGGGATGTTTTTATTTACAGCTGGTAGTTTAAATGTGCTCAGTAAGTCAAATGTGATGTCTTCTGTTCCTGTTGTCAGGCCTGCATACCTGTATACCAGGAGAAGGGTGGGAATTGAGTTGTCTTTAGTTAGTTCTGGTTTTACAGTGCTGGTAGTGAGGACAACCAGAGCAAACATAGAGGGACTGACCATAGACCTTGCAATCCTTGAGGTGGGGATGGAAAACAGGATCCCTTGCTGTTTGTACACAGCTTCAGTAGGGAATGTTAATTCCTAAGCAATTATGCCTCGTACTGAAAGCTTTATAAACTTCTAGGGCAGTAATTCTCTTATATTCTGGACTATTAAATAGTGTCTTGAAGATACACAGACATTCTGTTCCTCTGAGCTTAACCACCTTATGTACCTGAGAATGTCAGAGGTCATACCTCTGGGCACATCTGCATCCATAATTTAACAGTCTTTGCCTTTTGACTTCACAGTAAAACCACTCTTTGTAGAGGTTACGGTAACATCATGTCATCACAAATATGTTAGGTTTGTTTCTTTTCCTCACAGTAATCTATATATCCTCAAACCCACAAAATGTGGGAATATTTTAAAATAGTGAGGGACATTTAGAAATTTAAAGTTAAGTCAATATTTTCAATAATCTGGAGATGGGAGCTTGGCTAAATAATTGTTCATACAGTAAAGTTCAAAGAAAGGACAAAGTATTACTTTTTTTTTTTTTTTTTTTTTTTACCAAGAGCAATAACAAAAAATTGAGTAAGTAAATCACCTTATTTCCACTAACACACCTTAGTGCTCTCTGACACAAGCAAAAATGTTTTGAAGGAAATAGGAGAAACATAGTAACACTCTTCGAGAAAGCTGCTAAGCTTCATGCTGTTTCTGCAACTTTGCTTTTATTTGGGGTTCAGGTTGAGCTGTGATTGGTATTAGCATCAGGTCTGTGGTGTTTGGAGAGTCAGTTGCACTTAAGTTATATTTAAAAAAAAAAAAAGGCAAAAAAAAAAAAAAAAATCACTTTCAATGCCTGGGAAATCCTTACCATTACAGCTATGCTTAGTTCAGACAGAATTTCTGAAATGTGTTGCTTTCCCCTTCCAGCATTTTCCTCCCTTGTCTTTCAGAGAATATATGTGGAGTCTCTGCTTATTTAATTTTTGGATACTGGCTGTCATTAGTATCGTTTAGCCAGGATGGATGAAGGACAGGAATGATATCTGTCTTCTGTGTCCTGAAATTTAGAAAGTATTCAGCACCCCCCCCTCCAGATCTAATTTTTTTTTTTTTTTTTTTTTTTTCCTGGGAGTTTCATATTAGTTAAGAGATTGTCATTTCAATATTTTCTACTATGTTTTTTGAATGTTTGTTTGTTTGTTTGTTTGTTTTTTATGCTGAAGCATACCTGAAAAGAGAACACCATTCATGAGGAGCAGCTTCGTGTAGACTTATAAACTTCCCCCTTTTCATTACTCATGCTGCTAATATTAAGCACTACTATCACTTTGTATATTAACTGACTTCACAGACTGCCTGAAATCAAAGTAAAAAGTATCAGTTTCTCTTGCTAATGTTAACTTAAGCATGCTAAGTAGCTCAAATCCTTCACAATATACACTTCATAGCAGAACAGGTATTTTATGACATGCTTGTGTTAAAGCATGAGTTTATGTTGCTATGTGTATATCTTACACACTATTTTTAATGAAACAAATATAAATCAAACCTTCTAATTTTATTTTAATTGGAACACTAAGATACAGTAATTGTTAGCATCGTGGTTCCTCAAAGTAACAGCAGCTATTACGATGTATTTTTGTAACGCTGGCTTTAAAATCACAGGAATGCTGCATTCACATGACTTCAGCATGGGGATGTAGATCTCCTTTGATAGCCTTAATAGACTATTTTTGTCAGTAGACCTCATTCTCAAAATTTAATTCTCATGTATTTCTCTGCCAGTAATAGATGACTCAAATCACAAAGCCTCTGCAGTTTGGTCCTTATATAAATGTAAGCAGCTGACTGATCTGTTTCAGTGATCAGGTAGTGGAATATCTCAAATCTTTTCTAAGTCAGTATGTTTGTTCAAGATCTGATGTTCTTTTTTAATTCTGAAGTGGAAAGTATATGTTGGTATTTGTATATATGAACTCCATCTAAAGCCAGAGATGAAATGTTCTTATAAGACTGTATAAAAATATTTTGCCGCTATAGCTTATGAGCTCCTCTTTGACTGATCTGGAGAAAAAATACAGTTCTTACTGAGCTGTTAAAAGAAAGGAAAGAATTATGCCCTGCTTCTTTTTAATAGACTTTCCTAATTCCATTACTGCTGAACAGATATCCTTTCAACAGCAATGCATGCCCTGCACATGCTTCCCATATAAGGATAGGAAAGCTACTCATAGTTACTCCTCTTGTTTCAGTTTAAAATACTTAGTCTATGTAAAATGCTGTGTAATGGTGTTCCGATCTGCTGAGTTTTATGTAATTAACTAAGCAGAAATCATGAGCTAAAGAAATAGTAGATTGAGAACAGAGAGTGACCTTCCAATGTACTGCCATGAAATCATCAGCAGTTTCTAACTTAAAGTGTATTACCACTGTTCCTGTTCTGACAAGTGTCTAACTGGATGCTTGTCAATACTTCCAAGGGTGACGGATGTTTATTTTTTTAACACCTTGAACACCTTGAGTAGGAAAGAATTCTGGTTCATTTGTTGCAGCATCTTCATAAGTAGGAGCACAGAAATTATCTTACTGGTACATACTGAATGTCCATTTGATGGAGTATGTTGTGTTGCTGGTTACTGATGTATGGTTTAATTATGAGCATGCTCTAAATGCCCCATCAGTGCTCTTATACTACGCAAGTAGTAAATGGGTCTGGCTGCTGCATCAGATATTTTGGCTTGCATTGGTCTCTTTCATATACCTAATTTTTTGTTTGTTTTTGTCTATTACTTTAAATTTTATTTATTCATTTAGTTAGATTTAAGAACTTCTTTCTGTGCAAGATGTGGCCTATGAGGGTTGTTCTGCTCTCTGATTTTTTTTATTATTTTTTTTTTTTGCTTAAGAGTCACTTTGCAAATTTAGAGCTCCATGATTTTATGGATTTAAGATATCAGCCTGAGAGGAAGCAGATTGTTTTTTGATAGCTTACATTTCTCTCCTTACCTTTGAACCCTTTGTTCTCAACTACAGCAGACAGAGAAATCAATGGATGCTGCTTTTTCTACCAGTATCTTCTTCAGTTGAAAACCTAGAGCTTGAAGGTTCAGGAAAATCAAGCAAATCCCTGTGTGGGCTGAAGCTATCAGTATTCTCCATAAATGAAAAGTACATCATACATACAGTACATTATACATCATCTTTGGAAACTGTCAATTAAAAATTACAGTTGAAATATCAATGTAGTTATTTGTTTGTCAGAATCATATATTTTTCCAAAATATTTGTTGTCTTTTGAATTAGCTAGGGCACATATAGGGTGAATGATGACTTGCTCACCTTGCTGTTAACTGAGAGGATTCTTTTGTACGTTCAGCAAAACTGTAAATGAAGAAGTAGAGTCTTGCTTAATCTGTCATTAGTGTCTCTTCACATGTTAGTTTGTCTACTTATTTCTATTATTTCTTCCTTAATAAAATTCTGAAATAATCCATTGTGAAAAGCTTAATCAAAATGGGTGAAATTGAGCCAAACCATAAACAAAATATATCTATCACAGGTGGGTTCCTTGTTCTTGTATTTTGTTTATGCTTACCCAACTTTTTCAACAGAAATGAATGGTATGACATATCTTAAAAAAAAAAAAAAAAAAAAAAAAAAAAAAAGTTTTATAGCTTTGTAATACAGACAAGGCTTCAATTGACTTTTAAATTAGACTTTAAATGATTTTGTCTGTTATATTCCATACTTTAAAGCAATAGTTGAAGTGTTTACCATGAAGATTATCTTTAATAATATTTACTCTCTACTTCTATATAGTATTTCTATTCTTTGCTATGCTAAATACCTTTTACAAGACAAAATTGAATTGTACCAAATAGTCTTGTCTTTAGTCAATATACTGTTTACCATTATAGAAGCTCTTGCCTCTGTTTAGATAGTGTATGGGGTTGATAGATACAATGACAATCAGCCTATTACTCTATGTGAGAAAGTTTGTTTATTATGTTGCAGTTCTTGACAGCTCTTGGCAGTGCTAGATCATTTACATGATGACCAGTAAAATTAATATCACTTGTTCCTTTGGTTCTGTACTAACTGTCCTAGCTGCTTAGACACACGCATACTCTATGTGAAAGCAGACCAATGTGAAATGGAGCTGAGGTTCAGAGAGGCTGTGATAATCATCACCATACATATTATTTGCAGTGTCATCTGTAAGTTAGTTTAAGATGTCACTGGCACTGTACAAGAGTAGTAAGACATGATCTTCACTTAAAATATGCAATCTTTATGTTGTTACTTTTTAAAAAAAAAAAAAAAAAAAAAAAAAGCTTTTTAGTGAGCACTGTGGTGCTCTGTGGAACCTGAGAGTTATTCTGCAGTACAAGAAAGAAGGCAAATGTAGATTTGAGCATCCTCCCTCCTGTAGGTATTTCCAGGCTTGCCCCAGGCCTGGGAGGCAATGGTGATTCCACTTTCTCATAACTTTTTATTTCCTCTGGAGAATATTTTTCAAAGTTATAGTTATTTCTTCCAGTTTTTTTTTGTTTTTTTTTTTTTACAATTGTCAATTGCATTGTCTAATGCAAGGATTAGATTCAGTGGTTCCCTTGATGTACTGTCTTATACTGTACTTGATGTACTTAAATGTGGAAAGACATTTAAGAGATAAGTGCTTTAGGTTCTTTTTTTTTTTTTCCTGAAAATTCTTTTATACTTAGCAGTATTTAAATTATTTCCCTGAAACCCAAACATCTCTTTTCAGTTTTTGTCTTTTTCTCATTGAATGCTAGTAGAAGAAAATTGTCAATAAATTAATGCTAGTGTTACATTTCTTCAAATGTGAACATTTGTGGATTTTTTTTTGTACAGGAGTGTATTTTTTCTCTTCTGTCTCATTAGCACAAAAACTAACATCAGCACAGCAAAAACGAATGTTTTAGATTGCTACTGTTTATTGCCTTTCAGCACACTTTAATTAAAGTGGCGTTTGTTTGTCCTATATCACCATTCCCTAATCGATGTACTGAGCAAGCACCATGGTGACAAGATAAGTTGCTTTGTTTTGTTCCATATGTCTGTGTTCCAATTTTTCCATAGTTTTAATTGGTTCCCTGCAGAATAACATTTACAAGCATATGGTATGGAAAATGCTGACTGCATTTGTTATCATATATTTTAGTACATTGGTGGCACTAGATCACTAAGCCTTTAAATGTGATTATGAGGTTATTTAATGCATTCAATAGCGTGCTTAAAATACAGCAAAAATCTGCAATGAGCCAAATGGTATCAAGGAAATATGTTTGAAGTACTTCTTAATGCTTCAAGGATAGATGGGGAAGTCTGAATCAGAAAATACTTTGTGTAACATCTATGCTGAAACATACTTTGTCATCTAAGAGCAATTTGAAAAGCTCTGTAGAGGCTTCTTACCATCACAAGAAGAATGTGCAAAGGAATGTGGAATGCAGAAAAGGCAAAATACATGATATGTCAAAGATTATTGACTTCTGAAGAAGTGCACTTGCATTAGCTGATGAAATGGAATGAAATGCAGCAATGGCGCATGAATCTGATGTGTTTGACTTTGGAGACACCAGTACTACATTTTTACACTGATTCTTCTCTGGCTGAAGACTGTCAATCCAAAAGAGAGCATGTTGGCAGAGAACCCTGCCTCCTCAGCATGTGTGAAGTTCTAAGATCAACCTGTGCTGGGTTAGGCCTTTTTGGTTGTGCCATGGGGAACACTTGAACGGGTTTGCTTGCTGAAACAAATCCATCAAGCTGTTTTCAGACTGCTCCAAGTAGTTCTCAGTGAGTCACTCTGTTAATGAGCATTTGGATTTCATGAGCAGACTGGAAAGTCAGACACGGCCCAAACAATTACAGAAAGAGGAGTGGTCATGGAGTTTTCTGATGTATGAGTTACATTATTTGCATATGGCTACAAAAAATACCATATCCCTTCTGTCCCAAGCCTGAACTCAGCCTAACTTATTTTTATCTAGGATTCTAAACAAATGACTTATCCATTTCTTGTGTTTTTGTGTCATCCATATATGGTGGATGAATCCATGTTCTAAATTTGTTAGTGACCAGGCATGTGCTGAAAAGCGGAAGAATATTAAAATTAATGTGAGAATATAATTATGCATTTTGTGTTGCTCATATGCAAGTTATCTATGGATCTGATACTAGTACTCTGAGGGTGATTCAAGGATCTATACAGTATGGATATAACCAATTGCTGTGTGAGTATAAAGGTAGTGGTGTCTCAGAATGGGCCGTATGTTTCTTTTTTTTGTAACATTCCAAGTGAGGAAATAGATTGTTTTGTAAAATCAAGTGACAGTTTTATTTTGAGCATTGATTTCTTAGCACGTTGTTATTTCATTAATAAGCACAATGTTGCAAAATAATTTGTAATCTGTGCTCAACTTCTGCAGCAAACCCACCTGACATCTCTCTCGCAAAGACACCTGGAATCAAGCTTATTGTAATCAGAGAATTCTGTCATGGAAAGAGAAACTGCCAGTGATAGGACTTTTGGAAAAATTATTGTGGGGAATGGTGTTTGTAGCAGGCATAAAGGACAGCAGAGGGGTGCAGTTGACTTGTTTCTGACTTTTAATGGGGAAAAAGAAATAACAACTAAAATGGTAGTGATATTTAAAAAAAATAAAGGAACAAAAAAAATGTTTCTTTCTGAGGCAATCTTCTCAGAGAGTGGAGAAAAAGCTGAAGAAATTTTAGAGTTATGGCACGTTAAAAATCCATTGAACTATTGAATCTAAAAGCAAAATTGATTGTTACTTTGACCTCCTGATCATCTCTTCCATCTATGATTTTTCTCTCCCAGCTGAATGTGTACAATGTATTTTAGTAGTCACTGATGAGAAAATGGTGTCTATGATATTGCTATTAATGTGATCTACCTGAATTACTTAAAATGTAGTTCATGAGGAAGAGAAGAAACAAATTTACACAGATGGCCTAAAACAAAATGAAGATGTGAAAATGTAACTGCATAATGTTTGTGTGTTAAAGTGCAATACAGTCACAAATCTTATCTATACCACACTGATGAAAATTTAGAAGAAACAGAGGTTGCAAAGTGTTACAAATAAAAACAAACAAACAAACAAAAACTGAAAAGAACAAAGGAAAAACTGTTTGTGTTATTCATATAAACACACAAAATTCGGTCTCATATGATCACCTATTCAATTTATGCAGGCTGTTGTCTCAGTTCAGGATGTGGTCTTCTCTGTTCAGTTTGGTGCTTGTCACCTGAGTGTTACACTAACCAAGAAAAATGAAGTTCAGCTTCAAAGGCTGTGTGCAGCACGGTGTTCAAGTGCTTCCTAATTTTTGGTAAATATATTGTAATTTCGAAAGTTACCTCCCTTATTGCAGAGAAGTAGCTAAGGCTCTTTGTCACTATGAGGTTCAGATGTCAAGTACATCAGAGGCAGGTGAATGAACTGCATTATTTGAGTTTGAGATCACATAATCACAGAATTTCTAGGTTGGAAGAGACCTCGAGATCATCGAGTCCAACCTCTGACCTAACACTAACAGTCCCCACTAAACCATCTCGTGCCTTTTTTCTTCAACAGACTTTCTCTTTGCTCTCTACAATTCATTCAACTTCTGCAGGGCATGGCATAGGAAATTATTGCTGCCAGTCACCTTCTGGCACACCACAGAGCCAAGTAAATTAATGTGTCAGGAGTACTCATCTCAGGTGAATGTGCTCCTTACTTCTTCACTTCTTTTTGCTGTCTCAGGGGGCACTTGTATCCCAAAAGCTCCTGAAGGGGATGAGTGCTATCTAGTTTTGTAAAGCGATAGGCAACTCAATCTCACCTTTGTGTGTTGAGTTGGGAAAGAGCAGGAAGAGGAATCATGTAACTTGACCTGAAACTTTAAAGGCATGCTGTGACTGGCTTTAGAAATTAAAGATAACCTGGAATATGAACGGAGTATGCTCTTTTGCAAAGCTGAATTGTGGTATGCTGTGTTGCTGATATGCAGTCACTAGGTAAGAACACCAATCATGTAGAACACAACTCATTTGCTGTTCAAATTAGCGTAGCATAAAAGGAAGAGGAGAACTTTGATTTTTACTTAAGTAAGCTCTTTGATAGGGAATCTTATTGACAGGCTGTTGAAGTGCTGCTGAATCAGGCTTAAATAATCATTCTGCTGGAAACATGTTCCCTTCCCATACTAGAGTATATCCTGTTTTTTCTTGGCAGGAAAGGCAATGTGATACCTTTGAGTCTAAGGTCATTTGGATAAGTTTTTCCCCTCCTCACCTTGTTAATCTTATAAAACTGTAGGTATCTTTAATTCCCTAAGACAAAGTATATTTAATATCTGTCTGACTTGATGGTGCTTGTTTTATCTTCATGTAACAGCAAAACTGGGATCAAAACATGTGCTGGCAAAGTTGTTTCCAAAATGTATTTGATCATGGGATTTCCAGTTTGAAAGCCAGGTACTATTGGGTACTACTGTAATTCAGTACAAATGATGTCTTGAAAGCTGTTCCTAAAAATAAAAACTTAAGCAAGAGAGTGTGGACATGTAAAGCTTAGAAAACATGATGGTATGAAGTTTAACAAGGTCAAGTGCTGGATTCTGCACCTGGGATGGAGCAACCATGGCTGTATTTACAGACTGGGGGATGAGATGCTGGAGAGCAGCCCTGCAGAGAGGGATCTGGGGGTTTTGGTTGACAGCAAGTTGAACGTGAGCCAGCAGCATGCCCTGGCAGCTAAAAGGGCCAGCTATACCCTGGGGTGCATCAGGTACTAGGGTCTAGTGGGCAACACATATGAGGAGCAGCTGAGGCCCCTTGGTTTGCTCAGCCCCGAGCAGAGCAGGCTGAGGGGAGGCCTCATGGCGGCCTGCAGCTCCCTCACGAGGGGAGCGGAGGGGCAGGCGCTGAGCTCTGCTCTCTGGGGACAGCAACAGGACCCGAGGGAACGGCATGGAGCTGGGACAGGGGAGGGTCAGGCTGGGGGTTAGGGAAAGGGTCTGCACCCAGAAGGGGGTCAGGCACTGGGACAGGCTCCCCAGGGCAGTGGTCACAGCACTGAGACCACCGGAGTTCAGGAAGTGTTTGGACAATGCTCTCAGACACATGGTCTGATTTTTGGATGGTCAAGTGTGAGACCAGGAGTTAGATCCTCGTGGGTACCTTCCAATGCAGAATATTCTGTGATTCTATAATGTGTGTTAAATAAGTCTGAAGATATTTCAAGAAAAGGCAACGCAGACTTGCAAGCAGACATATTCTATAAAGTTAATTCAAAATGAAGATGGTAGATGTTTCCTCTTGGTAGGAATTTGTTGTTTTACAGTGTGGAGTTTGTCTGCAGAATAGCAAATCAGAGCTTGTTGGTGATGCAGCAATATTGAACTGAATTCTCAGCAGCAATAGCTGTCTGTGCCAATTCTTGATTAGAAATGACTGGAAAAGGGCACTCATGTCTTGTGGAGATTCCAGGAATGATTTAGGGTCAGGACTTTCTTCCCTGGCTGGTATACCAGATAGTTATCCTGCCTCATGTCCATTATAAATTTTGAAGGATTATTTCCTATGGAATGGTTTGATTCTGAGATATGACACTTTTTAAAATAAAACTATTTAGGGAGTTCTTGACTCTTAAATACGGCATTTAAAGTATTAACTTCAAAAGACCAGAAATGTTTGTTCACCAAGGCTATGTTCAGCTTCTGTGTATAGTGTAGTTGCCATCAGAGATAGCAGTGCAGGCAAGATGTGGTAAGTTTTATGTGTCTAGGCTTCAGGTAAGTTGTACGTGCAGGAAAACTAAGGTGTGAAGACCTTTTGCTAGTCATTATTCGTTGTCTTTAATTTAAATATCTTTATCTTATTAAATACCAATATCATAACTGATCATCCTTTCCTGAGGGTAGCATTGAATTTTTATGACCCTTCCACTATTTTTCTTTGTAAGTCAGTATCTCCCCCACAAAAGAAGATAGTCTAGATTTATACAATTGCCCTTTTCTTTTATTATATTTTATTCTGCCAGTAGGATTGATGTTTCTTGTGAAATCTATTTTTTACATCCATAAGTAAAGCAATGTTATACAATACTGATTCAACAGGTAATGATTAAAATATGGCATGTTTGGTATTTATCTTTTAAATCATGTTCCTTAAGGAAGAATCAATTATATAATTATTACAGTAACTTGTACACTGTAGTTGATAAGTGTGATATTGCAGGGGTAAAGAAATATAATAGTTTTTCTTCTGTTCTCAAAAATAAGAGACAGCAAAAGACTTAAAGGGATGACAGACTTTTTTTTTTTTTTTTTTTTTTTTTTTTTTTTTTTTTTTTTTTGTTTTCCAGGCCTGTATAAAGCTTTCTTATGAAGAGGCTTATGAAATATTAAAGTAACTTGAACTTGGCATAAAATACTAAATTGACTTTGTCTTGGCTTAAAGCCATTTCTTTGACAACAGAGAAGGACAATCAACTTAAAAACCCTCAGGCCAACGGAGGTATAATACTGCCTGATATTATGAGGCAAATGCAGGATGTACTCTGAAATGGCTAATGTACCTCTCAGTTGGAGGTACAATTCCGAAGCTACCGAATAGGTACAGATATCCTCTTGTGTAAGCAAAAGAGCCCAACTCTCAGTTGGAATATTGGTCCTCGTATCTAGGCTTTTCCCCATGCATCTCCAGGAAAGCTCAGTATGTTTCTGCAGCCGTACTCCCGTATCAGTGCTTTAGCAAAAGGGCTGAAGCAGTTTTCAGAGTTGTGCCTGATACTATACTAGCAGTATAATGTTAGCTGCACTAGACTGTACAGCTTCTTCTTTATTTATATGCTTCTGTTGAGAATTCTTTCAGAGAAATGACTCTTGACAGTTACTGCACCATCATTCCATGCAGCAAAATGCAGTGATCTTATTGCAGTTGAAGGACAGAAGATCCAGTGAGATTTGAGGCAAAAACGAAATAGTGGCTCAGAAAGCAAAGCTGTGTGTGTGTGAAGAGGAGGGAAAAGAAGAAACTTTTTTTTTTTTTTATAATTGCCTTGACACATCAAGCCTTTTTTAGGGGTTCCTGGTAATACCATAAAAAACTTCCAGGATTTCTTAACTTGCAAGATGGTTTCACCTTCCGCTTTAACCATTTTAACACAGAAAAACAGAAGGTAATGTTTTTTTGACTGAGGTAGTGTAATTTGATGAATCACTGTACCAATATATACTAGCCAAAGTTTTTGCAAACTTGATCACCAGCATATGCAGCAGTTTTGAATGAGTCAGCAGTTTGGTGCAGGTAATAACCAAAAAATGATATTTTTGACTACAAATATATATGAATAGAGTTGCCGTGCTGATGTTTGTATGTGATTAAAGACAAAACTGGGGAGGTGCCAGACTTGCTTCACTGTAACAAAGTATCAGAAGTGATCTCTTACAGATTACAGAAATAGCTTAATTCTTGTAAATCACTTTTTTTTGAGCATAAGTGAATGTTAATCTGTGCATGTCTGATTGGAATTCAGTTATCCTGACTGATACCATCTGAGAATGACACATCACTTCTTTAATTCAGTTTATCCTAGACAGATGATGTTTATGCCTTTTAAAATTTACCTTTAATAAAACTGAAGAAAAACCCATCGATGGTAAGAGATCGGAGGTGTCCTTTATAGTTTAATTTATTAGTTCGTGTTTTATCATTGACCTCTTAAACGTTTGAATTCTTCGGGAGGTTGAATGTTCATGATTCCACTCTGTGGTAGCTGCAGGAATCGCTTCGATCACTTTTCACAGTCCTATTGCAGCTAAGTCTCAGAGTTTATGAATCTAAAGCTTCTCCTGCCTGATTGTGGGCTTCTCTGCTAGTGTCTTTTCTTGGCAAGACAGACCATGTCAGAAATTTTGCTGACCTGGAAGAGGAAACATTCCATCCATGTACCTGTGTTTCTCCTAGATGGTTGACGAACAGCAGGCTGTGCAAACTAATTATGGCTAAGATGACAGAAAAGGAAGCAGTCTTAGAAGCTGAGAGGGTGTACTTTAATATATTCCTGTTATTTAAAAAAAGCATACGGGGATTGTCAAGGGAAGTATGTTATTCCTTGATTTCTTAGGGGGAAAACAAACAAACAAACAAAACCACAACAGTAAATCATGTCACAACAGACATAAGCTTTTACTAGTTACATGTTTGTTCCCGAACCACTACCAGCTGTGGAAACTGAGGATACAGCCTCAGAAGAGATGCTACCAACTTAACAGAGCAAACTTTGCAACACATCTGTCAGAATTGAAGACGTCACCTGAGCTACATAAGGCCATTTCTTTTATATATTCTTTGAAAACTATCAGTTGATGTGAGAGTTGAGGGGGGATAGTATATTTTTGTTCCTATTATACAAAGAAGGCAGAATATCTTAGAGAAGAATTGTTTTGTGCAGTGTTCTGCTTGTATTATTTTGGATAATTTCATATTTAAGCAATGAAGGATGAAAAAGATTGTTTTGAGTTCCATTGATCTCATTTTAATCAATATGAAAATGGTTTTGGAACAATGTCTTCTATTATTCCTCTTCATACAGATTCACTTCTATCAGTATCCTCCTTCTCAATAGGTTTTAATGTCTTTAAAATCTATAGCAAGCTATGCAGTGGTTATAGACGGCAAGACTTGGTTATTTCCCGAAGACTGATTTGTTTTATCCATAGATGGTGATGTCTTTTTGCAAATAAGAATTAGCTGAGGAAGCAGTGACTTCTACAACTTTGAAGATTCTGAAAATCAGACCGAGGGTTAAAAAAAGTTGCTTTCATGGTCCTATGTACAGAATTGGTAGACAGCACCCATTTATGCTAAGATAAATGTCTGCAGTAGTGTTGACTTTTATATCAGTTGCAGTTGGACCAAGCTGATCTTTTACCTGATGTACAGATCTGAGATTGTCTGTCCAGTACTGGTTATAATGGTATTAAACCTGCTCTAGCGTAACCCTACGGTTGTCACTAGGCTCTTGATAAAGTATCTGTGCAGTTAGTACAAGAAGGTTTCTTATGTTGAAATAATAGGATGGGGAAGATGCTATCTAGTTGTCTGAGTAATCTAATAGGATGTGAAAACATTGCCTGTGATTCTGGCATTGGAGGAATACCCAGTTCAAATAATGGAGATACTTGGAGTAGGAAATGTTATCCATGTGAATAGGTTATGTGTGATATAGATGATGTGTGATCTTTTTCTATCACTGAATTATTTTAGTGGTAATCACAGGGGAATGGGAAGGTAGGTAATTCAATATTAATGTACTGACAGTGGTAAGGGAGAGCATGCACCTGCTTATGTGCTTCCCCATAGGCCTGGTCAGTTTTGCATGTGGCAGCTCTCAAATGCTATGCTCCACTTATGTATTACCTGAACTACAGGTAGAACTAAGTGGCCAAACTTATTCTAAAATTTCATTAATATCAATTTATTTTATTATTTCTCTTTTATCAATGTGTCTGTCTTACATCATCATAATATGAAGTCCAGACTTTCTTTCATGTTTTGCTCTGGCCAATTTAACCTTAAAATCTGTGAAATACAAATTTGAATGAGCTTCCTTTAATAAGAACACATTTTTATCAAATATGATAAGAATATAAGTTTACTGAGAGCAGCTGCTTGATGAACAAAGAGCAAATGATTACTGAGGCTTCTCTTGCCCACCGTCTAGCAGAAAAAAATAAAAAAATCAAATCCAAATAAGATCATTCACTCATCATAATGCAATAGCTGCAGTATTTTAAAGCATGAAAAAAAAGAAGTTAGTATCTAGAAATTAAATTTCCTTTTGTGAAAGGAGAGGGGAAAGTACACACATACACAAATGTGTATATATATTTTTTTCAGTAATTTGGGATAATTTAAGAAATAAAGGAGGGATTTTTATTCTTTATTTAATATAAAACAGCTTGCAGGTTGACTTTGTATTTTAACATTAGTGGAATAGGTTTCCTATTCTATTAGAAAAAGCCCATTTCAGAAACAGTTTGCTAAAAGCCACAAATGAGAGATTAGGGAGTGAAGTAGTGTAGTTTTGTTTAAGTGAACAGATCCTTTCGTAGAGAAAGGTAATGTCATTAAAATAACTGACTGTAACTGATGAAACAAAAAAATATCCTCTCTGGAGAGACGTGAGAAAGGTGATGTGCAACAGAACACCCTGAACTCCTTAAGAAATTTGTGTTTTCATTCCCTTTCCTTTGGGAAAGAGTTGGCAGTAGCTTGTAAGATATGTCTACTGCATACCTGAGTGTTTAAGGCAGAAATATTCTGGAAGCCAGTGGTTGTTCAGAGATGCAGTGTGTTAACAGCCTGTCCAACAAATGCACCCTCTTGCTGATAGTCTTCCTACTGTTGTATTAAAATCCCAGCTCAAAGGCTATATCTCTGAGTTCTTGTTAAGCTCTTGAAAACAGGTTGAAGAAATGGCCTGTCCTTCTACTGTTTGTTCTGGTTCATTTGTGTTGATGAAATTTTGGTTTGCTGGAGTTAAAATATAAAAATTAGTCATTGGATGACTATTTGACCTGTTTGGGTCATAGAGGAGAGGTGGTCTCCAGAGCTTTCTTTCTGTACTGTACTCCCTTCAGAGCAGTGCTTTCCTCATTTCTTCAGATGTAGGCTTCACAAATATTAGTTATTTACTTATTTATGTTAAAGCTTCTTTAAGCTGCGAAGACAAAGAAATTTTCCATCTTTGACAATTCTCACACAATTTTCTGCTGTTTTAGAACTGCAGTGTACCACTATAACAAAGCTACTGCTAACCTGGGAGACATAAAAATGTGTGCAGATTTCAGTGCTTGGGTGTGCTACATCACGAATCCTAAAGACAACACCAAAAATTTCTTAATTTTTCAAAACGAAACAGTAATGTGCCTGAAGAATAGGGCTGATTTTCACCACTGAAACTAAGATCGCTGTTGAGTGTCCTTGGCAGTTGTATATGAGATAATATTTTGTGGAATATGAGCAACAGGAAGCAAATCATTTTATAGGTAGAGAATATGTAGATATAAAAATTTTCAACACATATGATACTGTTCTGTGTTGTTTACACTCACTCCTAGGGGTGAGTGATTTTTTTAGATTTAATAATCAATTTGTCAGTTCATTTCCTACTTCGTCTAGGCTATATTGTTTGTTTTGAGGAAGCTGAAGAAAAAGACTTCTTCACAGAATAAAAGACCTGTATACACTGAATAATACTTAAAGAAGAAAAAGAAAAGCTTGAATTCATGAACTTGATTTTCATTCTTTAGGGTGACAGATCAGTGAGAAATGTATGCTGACAAAGACAGTGTGACAATAAGCACACGAAAGAAAGAAGGAAACAGGGTTTACTGCTGGTGAAGGCATACAGCTTAAATGAACATACCTATTCCAAACACTGTCCTCTCCAGAAAGCCGTCTGTCTTACGTAGTTTATTTCCCAATACATGAGGAATGGAGAATAGTTGTCCTGGATTTATTATTCATAGATATTTTGGTGGCAGTGTTCCATACAGTGGAAAGAGAACAGAGTCTCTTCCTTAGATTCAACTAAAGGTAAGATACGACAAAGAGAAGAAAGGTTAGTTTAAATAAAATTGCATGGTTGTAGTTATTTGGGATAATATATTAATTATATCCTTCTATTGAAAGATTAAAATTTAGCTTAATAAAATGCTGAATCCTAATTCAAAATAACAAAAAGTACATCAGCCTTCAGAAAATAACACAAACAATGTTTGATTACGTATATTTGGCTCTGAGCTATCTACTTTAGTGTCAGTCAGATAGGTTTCTTAAATTAAGAAGCATAAGCTTTTTAATAAATAAATTTTTAATAAAATTAGCTTTTATTATAAAATTATAAAAAAATACCATGTTTCGGTGCAGCTAGATTGACATTGTGATGTGTACAAGAGAAAAACATCTTTCACTTTGTGTATTTGTTTACAAAGAAGATACACTTCCTTGCAATATTTTTCTTTTCTGCAGTTGTAGTAGCCTTTCTCTTCCTTGTGTTTGGAAAGCTCCTAATGTTATTAAATGCAGAACAGACTCAGTTCCTGTTGACAGTGAGAACTGGAAGACCTCAGTGATTCATATAGTCTGTCTAGCTTCTAAAGAGTGAACATGAGAGCCTGATTCTTTAGAACTGACTCTGATCAGTAACTTTGTCTAGTTACTGATTTCAGACAAGCAAAATAGGGGAAGAAAATAGAACTTGATGTGCACAGGGAAAGAAATAGAACTTGATGTGTATAGCATTCTGAGTGTATTTCCACTCTTTTTGCAACTGCTTTTCTTATGAGATGTCAGTTGTTTTCAAGGGATTTTTCCACGTATACATGATGCTGCTTATCTGCTACTTTGCTGCTAACTGAAGCTCTATCAGGTTACTCCTCAGGTTCTGACTTAGGTTTCTTACAAGACCCAAATTTCTTTGGCTTTCTTGGGAGCAATAAAGCCAAGGAAACATGTCTGATCTCACAGTAAGTGCATTCCTTGAGCAAATTGTGGAAAGTGTTCCAACTAAGGACACCAGCTGGATATTTAATGTGTCTTTTGAAGTGTGTTGGTGACTGGGCTTTGCTTTTTCTTTTCATTGTTACTCATTGCAAATATCTTCTGTTGTGTTACAGAACAGGAGCAAGCACCTGGAGAAAGTCCATGTTGTTCTTGGAAATAAATCCTGTGATTTGGACTCTCTTATTTCTGCTCTGGCCTATGCCTACTTCCTAGACAAGGTAATGAGAAAAACAGAGGGATCTTAACTCGTTTGCTACAGCTTGCAGATTTCATACTGTTAGGTCGATTAAAACATATCATAAAGACATTATTCTGGACAATGGCTTTGTCATAATCAGAGGTGAGATTTTTAAAGAGAATCTAAATTTCTTTCTCTACAAAAATTAATGAGACAGTATTAGGCGGTTCATTCAATAGCAGCAAAATATCACCCCTGTCTAATTGCCATCACTTGGTCTAGGTATCAGTTACATTTGATTTAAGCAGTGCACAGATTTTCTGCAGATATTTTCTGTGCTGGAATGGATTACATCCACAAATCTGCAATATAAATTAGAGAGCTTTAGCTGACTGCTTTTATTAGGTTGTTGATTCATAGGAGTAAAGAGGGATTTTTTTTTTTATTTTTTTACTATTTGTTTTGAAAGTTGCTTTTGTAAGTCCATACTCATTGTGATCATGTTATGCTTAGCATTGTATGTGCATGTTGTAAAAGACAGTTTTAGGAAATGACCTGAAGAATTTGATATCTTAACAATCGCAGTCATATTATATTTAAGATCTTCTCCCCATTTTGTGAGAAGCCTCATTAAATGAAGGGGATGACTTCCAGGCCCTGATTGAACAGGTGATATCCTGCTGAATTCCATACAATCAGGAGTTTATTTAGAGAAGTAAATCATCTTGCCTGAATGTAGATTTTGATAGCTGTTCATCCCCACCCCATGTCACAAATGCAAAATCAGTCAAGTTTGAAAGGCAGAGTTAGATTAGATTTATCAAGGCTTTAAGCTGGGCTTCATGACTTAAAACATTGTCAATTTGCATTTACAGTATTTTAAGAATGCATTTTTTTCCTGAAAAACTTGTGAGATTTTTAAAAGTGTACATCTTTTTTTTTCCTTTCTAGTTTCCAAAACAATTCTGCAGGAGAATTAATTCTTCAGAATTAACAATTCTGCACATAAGAATTAATAATAAAATAAAAATAAAAAGTGATTTATAAAGAATGAAGTAAAAGAACAAAAAATAAACAGAAAAATTCAAATTGTTTCTAAATGCTCAGTCTGTTAAAACATATCTCTAATAAAAATCAAGTCTTATTTCATTCAACTCTGACAAATGCACGTATATGTTACAGGTCAGTCCTCCTGATGTTCTTTGCCTACCGGTGTTGAACATACCAAGAAAAGACTTCAGCTACTTCACAGAGACAAGATTTATATTGGAAGAGCTGAATATCCCGGAGTCATTCCACATCTTCCGAGATGAAATCAATTTGCATCAACTGAATGCTGAAGGGAAATTGTCTTTAACACTTATAAACAGCAACATGCTGACAAGGTATTGCATTTTAGATATAACAAGATGTCTTACTTGGGTTAGAGCTGTTTTGAAAATTATATTTTACATTTTTTTCCTGAATTCCTATATGTTAGCACAGAAGAAAAAAAGGAATTTAAAATACATTTTCTCTCCCATTATGCCCAATACATGTGACGATGTAGTTGTTTTTTGTTTTTCCATCACTATTGAAGTTTTTTTTTTTTTTTTTTTTTTTTTTTTTTTTTTAATACCTTGTATTTTCACACAGCTTAGACTAGATATCTTAATTTTGTTTAAATAGTCCTGAGGTTTCCTGTGACCGGCAAATAAGAGATGAGATTTTTTTCTTTTTCTTAGTTTGCTTTCACTGAGGGAATTAAAGCCCTCATATTGATATGGGGATGGACACAACAATTGCCCACGTACTGTTAAGATCCTACTGAAGATAGACAGAAGTCTGAGACATTTACTCTACAGGCAGCATTAGCTTCACGTAAAGCTATGCGCGGAATAGTAGCTGTTACAAATACTACTAGGAACAGATCAGATTCTGCTTTTACATCATCAATAATTTCACAGCCATATAGAGATCATGGAATTCCTTCACAGCTTTTTTCTTAAAATTTCCTCAGTGCCAGAGGCTCAGAGTTGCTCTGTGGGAAACCATATTCTATATACCCGTCCTTAAGAGAGAAACTTTATAAGCCCGTGGTGAGCATAGAGAGCTGCTTTATAGTGGTCTGCCTGTCTTGCCCACAGTGAAGAATGTTATTTGCTTCTAACTCTCTTTAGAACCTCATTTAAGATAAATAACATGCTTCCTGTGTGCTATAGCAGAACTATTTGGGAAATAAAAATAAAACAGCCCCATCCTACTCTGAGGTGTTTGTAGACTAGAATAAAAGTATGGCAAATCTGAAATGAGAAATATGTATAAATCTCCTATTGATTCTCTAAAAACTGTAGGCAACTTGGTACATTGCTGACTTTCTCAAAGAAAATTATCCATAATATTTGCTTTTTGCTACTGTCCCCTCCTGTGTTTCTTTCTTCTAAAGAATTATGACTATTATTTTGTGTTAATAAATGTAGTTTGGCTTTGTTATTACTACTAAAAGCCAGAACACAAAGTGTTTAAATCTAAAATAAAGATCTTTTGCAAATTGCCAAATTATTCAGTGGTGAAATTCCCAAATCTCCCCTTTATAAGGAGTGATATTTTCAATACATGTAGGAATATTTTTTCCAGATTTAAAGATTTTGATAATAGAAATGTAAACAGTGAAGTCTTAGTGATATATCAAGTAATAATACCACTGTGAGCTCTTCATTTTTGAAATTACAGTTTTAGGACTTGATTGTGGCATTTTTTGGCTTCATAGCAGACTTAGGGCAGTGACAGCAGTGTTACAGTCCAGAGTCTTTTTTAAAGTTTTTTGCACTGTTTTTTTGGGTTGTCTCAGTGGCTAGAAAGAAAAATAAACATTTTATTTTTTTTAAATTTGCATGGTAGCGAGGACAAAAATTTGGAATCAGCTATTGTCAAAGTCATCACTCCAGATGAGCAATGTGATGGCAGCCTGGATTTACAAACGTCTTCTTCCTCTTTAGTAGTAAAAGAGATTCTTCAAGAGGCACCAGAGTTAATCACTCAGCAACTGGCTTATCTCCTCAGAGGTGAGAGATTACTCTTTATATTAAATACTGAAAGGTTTAATGGAGTGTTTCTGAATCTGCTCATGCAGAAAGAGTGTGATCCATTCTTTGGTTAACAATCCCTTTAAAGACCACGGGAAGCTTCATAAAAGAAGCAGGGAGTAAAGAGTTTGTTAAAGAGTAACATTATATTGAATATTAAAAATGTGCATTTAAAAATAGGCATGAGAGGTCTTTGCTGTATCACTAGACAAGAATATTAAATGGAGCTGTCGACACACCAGCTGGGTAGCTGGAAAAGCTGTGCAGTTCTTCAGTTCCAGGGGCTGTGCAGTGCTGGCAGCTCAGAGCTGCCTGTCTGTGGACAGTAATGTGGGTTGGAATCTAATATTTACATGTTAAAGCTTCTCCCGATGGTGGTACCTCTTTGTAAAATGATGTTTTAATGGTATGATGCAAAACTTCTGCTGCTTAAAGGTGCCATAACCAAATCTTCATTATACTCTCCTTATCTTTAGTATAATACGCCCAGTAGAGTACGAAGGATGGGAATTGAATAATCACAAGTATTTTCATTTCTGTCTTCATAGTTATCATTTGCATTAGTTTCCTCAGTTTATTTGCTGCAGCAGGATTCTTTCGTATAAAATAAAGCTGGAGTTGGCAAGAACTGAATTCTATTCTTAAGTTAAACAATTTTAATGTTATTTAATATTTTTTAAAGATTTTAGGTTTTAATTGACATTTGAATGTTAAATGCCCTTTAAGGAATCAAAGGGAATGTTTAATGAGGATTATGAAATCTTGCCTATACTTTCAGAAGCTAGTGAGGTCTTCCCTTGTCATTATACTGATCCCTATGATAGCAAATATAACGAGCATGTTCTGAAAAATTACAAAATGTAATCTTTTTTTATGTTTCTGTGAAAGAAGTTCTAACAGGAACACTAAATTTAGCCAGCTTTTAAAGAACCTTTCCATATTAATCAGCTCTAGTAAACCTGCCATGAATATTATTTTTTTTTTAAGATCCAAATTTCTGTTGAGTAGCTGTCCAGGAGATCTAGGCAAATCACCAAGTATAATAATTGATTCTGGAGGCAGAAACAGAAATAGGCTTTTGGGAGTCTCTCAGGCTACCTGTTTGGTGGTGGAAAGAGTCAGGAGGCAGTGCTCTGAATAATCAACAAGAACACATGTAAGTAATACATGACTGTAAGCATCCATGTGTTTTGGCTCTCATGTTTGCATGCAAATTAAAATAAAGTGCTTTTATTAGACAAATATTGAAAGTGTTTGCGTTAGAGGTAACACTTCCAGTTTTAAGGGATATAGTAGCTTTTTGTTTCTTTGTTTTTTAAATCAGAAAGTAAATTTTAATTATTTTATTCAGTAGTGAGTATTTGCAGAATTTGGTGGATATAGGGGGGCCAGTGTACCTTCTCTTAAACAGAATGACAAGTGATTGACAAAGCCTAAGTAACTACAGGTCTTCTTACGACTTTGTGCTTTTCTATTTCTCCCAGTAATGCAGTTTGTGTATAGCACACTAAGCAATACAGCAAGTCCTTTTGTGTCTCTCCGAAAATAGAAAATGGCTTTGGTACTTAAGGACCTTTCATTCCAAATTTATAAAAGTCACTGAATCCCATTACTGGTTTTGACAGTAAAAAAAATATAAAAATCAATGTATGTAGATGGTAGATCAAACTACAAAGTCTGAAAATAAGAGATCAAGTATGACCTGCCCAGGTCTAGTTTTTGTGTTCCTCTGTGTATATTATGTCCTTTTGTCAAAGTCCATGTCCATGAAGTATACCTTTTGATATTCAACTTACCTGTGAGCATAGGAAACACCAGGACCATATATCGTAGTCTGTAAGGATGGGTGGCTGTTTTAGTACTGATGAATGCATGTGTAGAGGCCAGATGCCTCTCAGTTTAACAGGCAGCCACAATTTCTGGTGGCACTGCATGGGCATAGAGTCAATGGAGAGGGTCCTGCTCTGTTTTTCTGACTTTGTGTTACTTCCAAGGGAAATCCATATGATGCTTGTATGTATCAGTTTTGGGGGACTTCTAGAAACAGAGTACCAAAATGGAAGTCAGAGTGGTAAGAATTAGGATTTTGTTTTCTCCAAACAGCTGAGAGATCCCTGACTCTGTGTCTGAGTTGGGATCTCATCTTTCATTTTCTGGCTTCCCAGTGAGTATTTTGCTAGAAGACTTGCAAGATAATACATATATCTCATGTCTCAATACTTACTGCATAGTGGCTGTAACAGTTTCATTTTTTGCCTCTTTTTGGAGGGGGTTTCTTTGTCACAGGCTGTTAGCAATTTGTTGACTTTAGTAATAAAAGCAGACGTTAATAGCCTGCATATTTCAACTTTGAACAAACTTCACCTATTCTTCTGTTTAAACAGAAAAAGAACAACAGCAATCAAGAAGAAGGGTGTCCGTGTGAAACTGAGCATTATTGATCTGGGCAGTTTAATATTTAAGAACTTTTTTTTTTTTTTTTAGCTGAGTGGTTTCCTGGTATCTTTTTCTCCTCATCATACATGCTATGAGTTGGTTCTACCCTTGGGTTTTGAATAGAACCTGCTTTGAGAGTCAGAGCATTGTACAGCCGTATTTGCCTTAAGTTAGAGCTTGCTCTGTCCCTGGATTTGAGCCAGAAGCAAACAATTATGGAACCTGCCAGAGTCTTGAGCCTGTGTTATTTTATTTCCCCAGAGATGTTTACAAGGGGACTGTTGCCAAACTCCAGATCCATTAAACTGCTGAATCATTACATATTTTGTAGCAGCCAGCTGGCAAGGATGTGATTCCAAGCACTCACTGTCAGGTATCTTGGGTCAGTGTACTCTAAAAAATGCCTCCTTATGTTTATTTGTATAAAGCCTTGAAGGATGCCACAAGGTACAGACTGCAACATGTAAACAGAGACATTTATGGAAAGAGCATCAGCAATTTTTTTTAAAGTGAGTCTCCTTTTGCTAGTAATGAGCTGCATAGTTGAGGTCTTCTTGTGCTCTGTTGGGGCAGTCTGACTTTCAGTAGAGAAGATTAGTTTGTTGTTCTAGCCACCCAGGCTAATGTTAAGAAATGTCCTTTTAAGGACTTCAGAAATGATGCCAATATTTTTTTTTTGATGTTATTCTGTCTTGTACGTCAGTCAGATGATTCACATGTTCCCTAATTGTTTCTTCCTTAATATACATGTGAGAAACAAGGGGACATTTTAAACTGCAACAAACACTGCAGTTGTTTGGATAGATATTTTAATGTACAGAAACAGTTGTCTCAAAGGCAATGCTACCCCACTCTGCCCCCAAAATTACATTACATTCCAGCTTTGTGGCTTTGCTGTTAATTACAAGGAAAAGTGCTTGCTTCAGTCTGTTTCATAGCTTTGGTTTAATCTGCAGTGGTTGTTTTTTCATTATTGCGTTTGGTGTTTTTTTTTTTGAGGGCGCAGGGGGTGTCAAAGTATACTTTCCATGAGGGACTGTTGCTTTTCCGTGTCTTAAATTTTTCCAGGTCATGGAACAAAACCTCAACAGGCGAAATGCCTATATTTTCATTGTACTGTTTCTTTCAGCCACAAACTTATAATTCAGGAGATGCTTGTGCTGTTCTTAATGTTTTCCCAAAACGACTTCTGCCTTCATTAGATCATGTTTAATATTAATGCACAGCAATTGCTTTTGGCAAAACTAGTGCTTCACTTCCAAACTGCTTTGCAAAAAGAATAAAATGCATATAGTTTTTTAAGAGGGCTAGCCTATTTTCTAGTGACCTCTCCCTAGGAAAAAAAAACATCTGTAATGTAGTATGATGTACGCAAGAAATAATATTGAATCTTGTGTTGCCTATTATATATTTCTTTTTTTTTTTTTTTTTTTTTTTTCTGTGCTTGTCAGCAGACAGAGCAGCCTCCATTATGCTTTCAGAAACCCTGAGGGAGTTGCACCAGCACTCAGTAAAGTCTGCAGGAGATTTCTGAGCCCATGTATCTCTTTTACAGCAGGTACTCACAAGGGACCACATGACTAAATGGACTGACCTTTGGACAAGCAAACGTACCTCAAGTTAACTGTTTCATTTTTTTTTTAAACTACTTGAAATCTTAACACTCCAAAGGATGCTGAGGATATCTGTGAGAAGTGTGTGCCTTTTTTTCCTGCTGATGAACATAGTATTAAAGAATGAAGAATAAATGTTGAGCATAGGAGTTGCTGACATCTGTGAATTTGAGAACTCTCCTTTCTGTTATTTTAGAAAAATTCCTATTAGAAATGTTAACAATTGCAAGCACTACAGTATTGCTGGGATAAACAGCTGGGGAAAAAAAAAAAGACCATTAAGAACCCTTTTAAGATATCTGCTTATTTTGAGGCATTATTTCAGGCTGACTACATTTCATTCTTGTTTTAAGTGATAAATCCCCAAATTTCTAGGTTTGCTTTGCTATTTGAAGGTGTTGTCCCTGATCAAAATATGTAAAGAGGTCAGCGTTGAGGTGAGCAGGGAAGGGTCCAGGTTTCCAGGTAGATGCAGTGCACTTCTAAACACATTCTGCTTTTACATCCGTACTGTAATGGTTGTGTCCTGCCAAACCTGAGACCAAATATGAGGCTTTGCCTTACTTTTGAAGAAATGCAGAATTTGTCACAAGTGAAAACAAGAAAAAAAAACACAGTTACCTGTAGAAATGCATGATAGGCTGCCCTACCATGTCATAGGGAGTCTTTCCATCTGTTTTGATTGGGAAGTAGATTAAAAAAATAATTAAAAATATCCTTTCCCTAGTGTGTATGTGTAAGAGAATGAAACTAGTTTTATTGTCATGAGCAACACTCCTGCAACACTTGCTCCAATGGGAGTGCAGGTAGTTTTTTCATCAGTCCTTCCTCTCAAAGTAAAGGGGTATCAAAGGGCCTGTTGACTATGGCAAATCAACAGATGGTTGGTTATAGGACTGGTGCCATAGACAGGGGTTTGTCTACTTAGACCATGGGACTTGCCTTGAGAAACCTGGTATCTTGGGAGCTAGTGGGGACCTGTCATGGGATTGCCAAGCTGGTTGTCGTGGTTCCGCTCGAGTGGGCAGCCGAGCTCCACCACAGCCGCTCTCTCACTCCCCCTCCTCAAAGAGGAATGGGGAGAAAATATGTGAAAAGGGCTCAAAGGTTGAGGTAAGGACGAGAAAATCACGCAATAATTATTGTAACGGGCAAAACAGGCTCAGCATAAGGAGACAGTAAGATTTATTGCTCATTACTAACAAGCTAGAGAAATGAGAAACAAAGGAAAGAAACCAAAAGCACTTTTCCCCCCCCATCCACCCTCTTCCACCTCCTCCCCCCGAGCGGCGCAGGGGAACGGGGAATGGGGGTTATGGTCAGTCTACAGCACTGCTTCTCTGCCGCTCCTTCTCAGTCACTCTCGTCCCCTGTGCTGTGGGGTCCCACCCACGGGATGCAGTCCTTGATGAACTGATCCGGCGTGGGCTTCCCACAGGCAGCAGCTCTTCCAGAACTGCTCCAGATATGGGTCCATACCACGGGGTCCATCCCTCAGGAGAAAACTGCTCCAACCTGGCTCCCCTACGGGCAGCAGCTCCTGCCAGGTCACCTGCTCCTGCGTGGTCTCCTCTCCACGGGCTACAGGTCCGGCCTGAAATCTGCTCCAGCAGGGGTCTTCCACAGGCGGCAGCCTCCGTCGGTGCAGGTCCACCTGCTCCACCGTGGTCTCCTCCATGGGCTGCAGCGTGGAACCCTGCTCCACTGTGATACTCCATGGGCTGCAGGGGGACATCCTGCTTCACCACAGTCCTCACCACAGGCCGCAGGGGACTTCTGCTCCGGCGCCTGGAGCACCTCTCCCCCTCCTTCTACACTGACCTTGGTGCCTGCAAGGCCGTTCCTCACTCCCTTCACTCTCCCAGCTGCTGTGTGGTGCAGCATTTTTTTCCCTGTCTTAAATATGCTCTCACAGAGGTGCAAAACAACATCGCTTATTGGCTCAGCTCTGGAAAACAATGGGGCCCTTCCCAAACATGGGGCAGCTTCTAGATCCTTCTCACAGAAACCACCCCTATGGCCCCCTGCTACCAAAACGTAAACCCACTACACTGGTGAAGAGGGCTTTAAACTAGAGTTGGCAGGGGAGGAGAACCTCAGTCCATCCCACTCCTCCCAGTTTGACGCGAGTGCCAGGGATAGATGCCCAGAGCCTGGGGAAGGGCCATGGGTCAGCAGGAGAGCACCTGAAGGGCAGCACAAGGGAATTCCAGCCAGTGCAGCCAGTGAGTCAGCTTCATCAGGGGCCCAACTTAAATGTCTCTATGCTGACACAAGTAGCACGGGGAATAAAGAAGAGGAGTTAGAGATGTACGCATGCCTGCAGGGCTTTGTTCTCATTGGCATTACAGAGACGTGGTGGGACAGATGGCTCCCACGACTGGAGTGTTGGAAGGATGCAGGCTGTTTAGGGAGGCCAGGCGAGGGAAGCAAGGAGGGGGGCATCACCCCGCGTGTCAGTGAGCAGCTGGGGTGCATGGAGCTCTGCCTGGGGATGGGTGAGGAGCTGAGAGAGAGCTTGTGGGTCAGGATTCCAGGGAGGGCAGGGACAGGGGACCTTAGAACGAGGGGAGTGTGCTACAGGCCACCTGATCAGGAAGACCAAGCAGACGAGGCCCTCTGTAGACAGACAGCAGCAGCCTCACGTTTGCAAGGCCTGGTCCTCAGAGGGGACTTCAGGCACCCTGATAGCTGTTGGAGGGACAGCACAGCAGGGCACAGGCAGGCCAGGAGGGCCCTGGAATGCACTGATGACAACTTCCTTCTGCAAGTGATAGAGGAGCCCACAAGGAGAGGTGCTATGCCAGACCTCATTCTCGCTGACAAGGAGGGTGTGGTGGGGAATGAGAAGCTGAAGGGCAGCCTTGGCTGCAGTGACCATGAAATGGTGCAGATTTGCATTCAGAGGGCAGCGAGGAGGGGACACAGCAAGCTTGCTGACCTCGACTTCTGGAGAGCAGACGTTGGCCTCTTGAGGGATCTGTGTGGTAGAAGAGTGCCATGGGCCAAAGCCCTGGAGCGAAGAGGGGCCCAAGAAATCTGGCTAATATTCAAGGATCAGCTCCTCCAAACTCAGGAGCGATGCTTCCCAACAAAGAGGAAGTTGGGCAGAAACGCCAGGAGACCTGCATGAGTGTACAAGGAGCTCCTGGACAAACTCAAACAGAAAAAGGAGGCCTGCAGAGAGTGGAAGCAAGGGCAAGAAGCCTGATGGGAATACAGAGAAAATGTCTGGGCAGCCAGGAATCAAGTTAGGAAAGCCAAAGCCATGTTGCAATTAAATTTGGCCAGGAACGTCAAAGGCAACAAGAAAAGCTTCTATTAGGTACGTGAGAGATAAAAGGAAGACTAAGGAAATGGTGGGATCCCTCCAGAAGGAAACGGGAGACCTGGTTACCCAGGATATGGAGAAAGCTGAGGTACTTTTTTTCCTCAGTCTTCACCAGCAAGAGCTCTACCCACATAGCCCAGATCCCAGAAGGCAAACGCAAGGACTGGTAGAATGAAGAACCACCCAGTGTAGGAGAAGACCAGGTCTGAGACCATCTAAGGAACTTAAAGGTACGCAAATCCGTGGGACTTGATGAGATGCATCCACAGATCCTGAGGGAACTGGTGGATGTAGTTGCTAAGCCACTCTACATTACACTTGAGAAGTTGTGGCAGTCTCATGGAGTTCCCAGTGACTGGGAAAGGGGAAACATGACCTCCGTTTTTTAAAAGGGAATAAAGGAAGATCTGGGGAACTACAGACCACTCAGTCTCAGTTCTGTGCCTGGCAAGATCATGGAACAGATCCTCCTGGAATCTGTGCTAAGGCACATGGAAATTAAGCCAACCTGGCTTCACTAGGGGCAGATCGTGCCTGACAGGCACGCAGAAAAGTGGTATAACATTGACTTCAAAAGTGTTGAGCTTGATTCGATGTAGAACTTGCACCTCTCATTTTACTGCATTTTTTTTTTTGGTAAAGGTTTGAAAACACTTTGACTGAAGCGTCATTAAAAGAGCAGTGTGCAGAAGGTCAGGGGTGGTGACTGTGCCCCTCTACTCAGCCCTTGGGAGGCCCCACTTGGAGTACTGTGTCCAGGTTTGGGGCCCTCAGGACTAGAAGGATGTGGATCTGTTAGAGTGGGTCCAGGAGAGGACCAAAAAGATGATCCAAGGGGCTGGAGCACCTCTCCTATGATGTATGGCTGAAAGAACTGGGGCTGTTCAGCCTACAGAAGAGAAGGCTCCAGGATGACCTCATCACAGCCTATCAATACTTAAAGGGGTCTTCTAAAAAGGAAGGAGAAGGACTCTTTACTTGGGTACGTAATGATAAGACAAAGGGTTTTAAAGTAAAAGAGGTGAGATTTAGATTAGAGGTTAGAAGGAAAATTTTCACTCAGAGGGTGGTGAAGCACTGGAACAGGTTGCCCAGAGAGGCTGTGGAAGTCCCATCCCCGGAGGTGTTCAAGGCCAGGTTAGATGAGGCCCTGGACAATCTGATCTAATGGGAGGTGTCCCCAGTCCCCCCCTGGCAGGGGAGTCTTAATTTCCTGTGTGTATTCATGGGCACCCTGCTGTCTGCTCCCAGAGGTTAAAAAAAAAAAAAAAGTGCTTAAAAATCAGAAGATTGTTTTTATTAAAATAATTCATGGAACCTGGTACCTAAGCTGCTATTTATTCAGGTACAGCTCTGTGCTGACTGGGAGTACGCTGTGGGCCATATAACTCGTTTATTGCTCTTCTGAAAATATGGACAAGAATATGTAGCACATGCATTGTTTTCTGATTAGAAGTAGGAACAATGAAGGAATACTGTTACTGAGTAACAGTATTAATATATTAATACAATATTATTAACAATAATACTGAATCATTCTGGGGGCTGCTGATTGGGAAACTTGTTTCTTGTTAAAGGGACAGAAAATTGAGGCTTGCAACTATGTTTAAATTCCTTGGGAGTTTTATATCACTAATATATAATGTATATGTCTATATATCCTGGGTGCTAAGTATCAGTTAATTGCCTGGAGACATCTGAAATCTGTTTTCTCTGGAGCCTTCTTATGAGTACCTAAATATACAAATAAAAATAAAACAATTCTGAAAATCTGTGTCAGTATATTTGATTTTCATTTGATCTGTATTTATTTAATATTTTTAATGCTATCAAACAGGGCAGAAACATTGTCTTGAACATTTATTTTTAATACGATTAATTAAAAAGCAAATTATTTTGTAGGTATATTTTTTGACTTTTACATAATTAAAAACTAACTCAAAGGATTTTTAAGTTTAATAGGTGTTGATCCATTTTAAGTTTTTTTTTTGATGTTCTAGTTCTTGCCTATTTACCAGGAAAACTGTGATTTCAGTAATGTCTGATGTTAGAATCATATCTGTGATATGTATATTTTACTCTCACATGTCCTTTAACACATCATGTCAAATGTATTCCTTAGATTAATATGACAAATAAGTATAGCATATTTGAATTATAGGTTTCGTAGGTAAAATACTTAATCCATACAGGATTTGTCTAATAAGTAGTGTGTACTCAGCATAGGAAAACTCTTCTGTGTTGCACGTGCTTCTAGACATTTTGAAGAAATAGTTTTCATTATTTTCTATGGTAGCAGTGTAGGAGAAAACCAGATTCATACTGGGTGTTTGGAGAGAACAGAAAAGAGAGCAGAAAATACTCATCTTCTGTTCAAGAACCCTGACCACCGGTGCATTATCGCATGTCAGCCAATGTGCATAGATCTACATTTCCTAGTCAGCCCAGTGAGGTTGAGGATGGCTATGTCCAAGTTTTTCTTTTTCTCACTTAGCTCTTTTTTAAAACATTAACATTTTGGCTTATAAAAACTATCATATCGTTGTACTGATTTGCTCATTGACCTGGCATGATGCAATGTAATCATACTCTTGTTTGAAATCAATCCCTGTGCACAGTACAGTAATAAATAATTTCAATGCTGAATTGTAAGACTTTATTGTCCTTAATTTAGTGTGAGTAATTGGGTGCGAAGGCTGCCCTTGCATATATTAATAAATGGAATCCCAGTCTTCAGGTAATGAAAGAGTGACTTGAGACCTTCAACTGTGTCAGAAATTGTTCACATTCAGGATGCAGAACATAGTGGTCTGAAAAGACATCAAGCTCACCTTTGTGTTGTAAGAGCATACCAATTTTGAAGAAGTTATGCATTGAACTATGTTTCTCTTAACCTTAAAGGTTAGATAGAGTTAAATAGAGTGCATCATTTTGTTTGGCTGAACGTAGTGTGCTTTTTTTTAATATGTTCTTTGACAGGGGTTCAGCTAGTGTCAAATAAACTGAAATAACTAAAGTCATGCATGTACCTTGTTGTATTTTGTAGCATACCCTTCTAGTGCACTTTTGAAGTTTTATTTGCTATACTTAAGTATGTTTTTTAAAATTCTAGGTATAGTTGCCTTTGGAAGCCATCATTTGATACAAACAATGTAGAAGAAGCCATTGTTTTCTAAAAAGTATAATCTTAATATAAACAGTTTTATTTTTGTGTTCAGGTGATAGTATATCTAATTATTTTGGCATTTTGCTTGTGCATTTTATCAGTTCATTAAACTCATCAGTGGGAACAAGTTCCAAAGAAGAAAGGGACGGTGATGGGGTAAACATCCTGGTGTAGGTAGTCCCTCTTCACAGTTTAGAGGAGGCATTGATTTTACTTTTCAACATTTCAGGAAGCATACTCTTCAAGTGCATGTCTTCGGAGCTTGACGGAATCACAGAGCAGCAGGAGAAAGTGCTGTCAGTTCTAGAGGAGAAGTTCCCAGGTCTTCCTCCACGAGAGGAAATTATCTCTGTTCTCCAGGAGACTCAGCTTAACCCTCAAGGTAATCGAATTTCCATTTTCAGACATTTTACAAATGCAGTTACCTAACTGTATTTGAATAGTTTGGCTCATTGTGTGTGGTGAGAGTATAGCTTCAGGATGGTTTGTATCTTCATTGACAGTTACATGTAGTTATATTTAATTTTAAAATAACTAGACTAAAATTCTAATAATGGAATTGCAATTTTTGCTGAGGAACTACAGAACTTCTAAATGATCTTATATTGCTTTTATGGGTGACAGAACACTGGCATAGGTTGTCCAGAGAGGCTGTGAAGTCTTCTTAATTGGAGATCTGTGAAAGCTACCTAGACATGGTCCCAGGCAGCCTGCTCTAGGTGGCTCTGCCTGAGTGTGGGGCTTGGACCAGATGGCCCCCAGAAGTCCCTTCCCACCTCAGCCATTCTGTGATTTACAGATAAAGTAGAAGTTAATTTATTTCACATATTTGCTTTAACAAGCATGTGCTAATCAAGTATTTGTGTTACTGAAGCGGAACGCAGGATAGAGGTATAATCAATGTTTCAGGCCACATGCAGAAACTGTGTTGCAGTCCCCTTAGTGTCACGGGAGTGGATTTTATTATTCTGAACCTTCCCAAATTTATCAAGGTTTCAGCTATTAGGGCTAGGGCTCTGTACAGGTGAAGTGACTTTGACTAAGATTAAGGAAACAGAGGGAAAACTCTAACTCTTTCATTTTCTTCTGCTAGAAATAAATGAAGACATTTTGATGTTATTTCAGTGATCAAAACTCAGAATGTGTGAAGTTAGTATTTGATCGCAGGCTTGTGAAGGGATGCTGAAAGTTGTTGCAATCAGTCAATTTTTTTACTGTCTTTATTAAATGACATCCACTACCAAGTTGTTTCCAAAGAGTGAGCATTGAATTATGGAGATACTTTCATGTTAGATATATCAGGCATGAACAGGGTCCCTTTAGACTTGTAGTCTTTATTCGTTCTTCTCTGTCCACCCATCTGCTGAATACTCTCACCTGATTTCAGACCTTCAGCCTGAAATGGGTTCCCAAACTGGTAGTTCAGGGCAGAACTTGAGGTGCTACTCCCTTTGCTTTTTCTTTCAGTGAGGCTGCAAAATAAGTAATTCAGGGCCGTAAGTCTTTGGATAGTTCCCTGACGTTTCTTGTGACATTAGTCAAGAATTCAGAGTTCAGAAATGAACTATGTGGCCTGGATTGGAGAGGCAGTGAATGTGGCTTTTACTGAACTCTGCTCTCAGTACTGCCAATTTTTGTGGAAGGTGGTTTAGTAGTGTCGTGTACTTGTTTGTACACAAGAAACTAGAGGGTTTATAACTGATATAGTTTACCCTGCTCATGTAGCATATAAAAACTATTGGCAATAAGTGTCATGCAGACTGAATCTGTTATGCCTACTTCTCCAAGTTTTGTATTAGGGTAATGTCATGCTTTTTTGTTTCATAGCTGCTGTTTTCTATATACTCTAAGGTACGTATTTAACATTGCATACATTTATATGGTGTTTATTAGTAAAGTACTGAAGAGTTTCTGAAGTCCATTGAAGACACTGACCTGTGCTGAACATTGTGCCTTACATACCTGTTATTTTAGACCATATTAGGAAAATTCGGCAAAAACGTTCTCAGCTTCATGCAGAAATAATGATTTGTTGGCCTGAGTTCATGAATTCACTTGTTATTTGAGACACACTGGTCTGTAGTCAAACAGAAAGTCTACAGGCTACATAAATATTTTTAAAAGGACAGACTCAAAAACAAAATAAATATATGAACATAAGCCAGTTCATCTTGTCATTGGATTGAATGCAGTACCTGGACTCTATACAAGAACGGTAATGAGATGATTCATTTCTTTGGCTTTAAGTGGGTATTTGGCTTCCTCTGAAAAATCACTCATGCAAACACATTGTGGATGTTATGCAGCTAAGTTTTAAAAGTCTGTGGACACTTTATTTGCCACTCGACACTGAAGTAAATAGCTCACATCTTTCTTTGTATAGGTATTTGGCTACTTTCTCAGTTCCCGGATGGTGTGATACAACTGTGCATCTATACATGAGATATATTTATTATATAATAATAAATATAATAATAAATACTCTTTAAAGTATTTAAGTCAAACGTCTCCCATTGAAGAAATTTAGTCATATGGATTTTAAATACGTTGTACTTAAGCGTATCAACATGTCTGGGTATAGTGTTAAGCAATTCCAATTTTACTCTGTTTTCGGATGATAATCTGCATTTCTGTTTCTATGGTACATACACATCCCGTTGGTTCATTTACTGTTTGATGTACGTAAACCATTGTTGGTATCAATTTGTCAGGAAAACCAGAAAGGTTGAATGATTTTGTGTTTACAGAATGTCTTAATGCTTTGCCTCTGAATATTTTAGAAATGCCATAATAATCTACATGTGCTTTTCAGTGTGCTTCTTATTCCAGAAATATTTCATATTAGTGGCATAAGGATGGTCTAGGTATATATTTGTCATCAACTAGAATTCAATTGACCTAGAAAGTAGAAGCGTTCACGCAATTTCATTTCATTTCAGGAGACTTAATTCTTCATCCTTCGTTGTTGCTTTTTAATCTCTTCCTTGCTCAAAGAAAACCTCTGGAAATATTATGCATTGAATTATTAATGTTGGTTTTAATGTTCTTATAGGGTGTCCTAAAATATAGAAGGCTCAACATTAAGGTTCAAACTGCATTTTTAATTTGAGTTGCTATATCTGTTCATCTGTGGATTCTTGAATGTATTGAAATTCCTTTCTCTTCTAAAACAGGTGTAAGCATTGAGGAAGCTATGCTGAAGGATCTCAAGGAAATTTCAGATGGAGAAATCAAAGTAGCAATTAGCACTGTGTACATGACACTGGAGGTAAGAGGAAGCTTAAATAATGTAGATGGTAAACAGCCCTATTGCATAAAGAAAGAGTTCTTTAAGATTTTGAACCTCATATTTTCTTGTTAGTGAAACTTCTGCTCATATATAATGTAATTACTTTTGAGAGAACCAATAGCTGTTTTTGATCTCACAATCATTTGTATGCACCTGATTATTACTTGCTGTTGATCTGTTTGATGGTGTATAAAAACAATGGCACTAGCTAACTGCAGCGTTTATGCCAACTGAAGTTGTGAACATTCAGTTATACTTAGTAGATAGTTACTACTTTTCACTTAGGTTATAGCATATGGGCATATGATTTATATATCTGGTCTAATGCTTTCTCAGTTCTTTGACAGGAGAGGGTGTTCTTCATTCCTTCCATGCCTATCTTGAAATTATGTAATGAATTTTGTCCATTGCTGAATGCATGTGTGGACTGACCTAATCTAAATGAAAATGCTGATACAAACAAAGGACCTCGACAGGGCAGAAGTCTGTAGAATTTTGGTTGTTTGGATTAAAACTGTAGATTTGTCCTAATGAGTTTTCCTGAGATAGCCCAAAATTTTCCTTCTTGACCAATTACAGACATTTTGTAATTGCTACGAGAAAACCTCTGTGGTATGTTTTGCATCATTATTTCAAGATAATTGGTATTATAGAGATTAGTGGTAATATACCTGGACCTGAAGTAGACAGAAATATTACTGTATGTGACATGCAAATGAAGTTGTCATCGTTTACTTTTTACTTTTAGATTTAATATTTTTGATTAAAGGATATTTAAAAAATCACGTGAATAGTACTTAATAGTGTATACCTATGAGGTTTCTTACAGAATGTGTTTTAAGGCATTTTATAAAAAAATAAGGTGCTTCTGTGGATGAAGAAGTTTCTGGCATAATCCCACTAATTATCCAGAAAATTTTGCTTTTTTTTTTAAGCTTGCATAGTAAAATATATAAATCAATCTTGCTATCTAAGTAGTGAGATATCCTTAATATGTGATTTACGTACTGAAATAAAAATATATTAATTTTAAAAAATGAAAAAAGTAATCTTATAATACCTCCTGCAGTTCTGCAGCTACTCTGGTGTATTTGTTTCTTAGGGGGTGGGATAAAGCAGTATTTTTGGCCTGGTCAACTTTATTACAAAAACATTTTACAAGTCTCTTTTAAGAGCTTGTTTATGGCACTGAATTTTTTGGCCTTTACTACAGTTAGAGCTATTTTATAGAGGGTAAACAGAATCTGTTCTGAAATTCTGAAAGCAGAATCTGTTAGCTTCTCATTGGTAAGCAGGCTTTACCAGCCATGAAGTACACTACTTTGTTAACCATAACTTTGCTCCTCAAAATTATGCTGAGGCTGGGAGTAATGGGGAGGGGGAGGAGTATTGCAGGATAAATCCTAAAAAGAAGAAATTGGATTTTTTTTTTAACATACTTAACAATTTATTATTATTATTATTATTATTATTATTATTATTATTATTATTATTATTATTATTATTATTATTATTTTACTTTTAATTTTGTTTCATAGACTATGTAGAATACAGACCTTGTGCCCCACAAATCTAATGTTTAGCTTTGGCTAAACATGATTGAAGTCATCTTCGCTACTTTACATACTCAAAGTGATCATAACCTGAAGCTTCTCTTCCATGCGGCAAATTGAATTTGGCAACAATAGGTTTTCATAGTCCTAAAAGCAGGCAAATCTTTGAACTCTTTTAAGTGACTGAGTAACGTTGAATGCTGGCTTGTTTTGTTCAAGGAGCTGCAAGATCTGGTGGTCAAGCAAAAAAAATTTCACAGTTGTCTTTCTTGAGATGCATCCAACAGCCATTGGGAAAGAAACGTAGATTTAGTTGCAAGTAAAAAGAACATAGTGATTAGGGTCTCACTGAAGTTAGATGATTTTTAGTCATAACTTGTTAAGCAATTTTATTACTTAATGTTATTTAGCATTTCTGATAGGATTTTTTTCTGGAAGTTATGGGCATCTCTCTTTACATTTTGCTCCCTGTTTTTCTGCTGTGAATATTTTCATCAAAAAGCTTTTTTTTTTTTTTTTTTAGGTGTAACTGTTTTGTTTTGTTTTTGTTTTTTCCCTAACATTTACAAACTCATACTTGGTTAAAAACAACTGCTAAGTTAATGGTTGGGCTGGAGATCAGTTTTGCATTTATTACGTTACTGCATTTTGTTCAAATGTTATCTAAACTCTCTAATTTACAGCATTTGACTAGCACAAGACTTGCTGTCTGGAAGCCAGGGACAATGTTGTCTGCATCATGGTAAAGTAGGTGGCTTGTAAAAACATTCTGCACAAGTTACTTCATCTAGTATCTGCAATACACTACGCATAACAGAATTACAAACAAAACTGTCCAGACCCATGTCTCTATTCAGTTTAGATTTCTGTTCTGATATGACCTGAGAATACATAAACTTCAGTGACTTCTGGATTTTCTCAGCAATTATGATGATAATTTGTTTTTTCTCCTCAAAGTGCTCTGCAGACATTACCTGATTAAACATAAAAGAACATGAAGTATAGGCTAGGCTTTGCAGCAGGTGTTGAATGTCTGATGTGTTTGTTTCTTCAGAAATCTCACGTTGTTTTTTAAACCAACAGATAAGTAAAAGCATTTTGCATGAAAGTACTTTCTGTAGGCTCAATTATTTGCTATGGTTCAGTATCATGTAGGTGATACTGCTAAGGCCAAGAATGATGATTATATGATTATACTTGGGTAGAGTAAGCTGTTCACAAGTGCACATCTCCTGCTGCATTGGCTATGTATCATGAAGAATGAAAGAGTTATAGCTCAACACTCAAGCTATGATTTCAGTCAGCATGTCACAATAGTAAAGACAGTCAGAGATCAGTTAGTCAGGTATTCTAACAAATGTCACACCTATGTAGCACATTATCAAATGATTTTACGTTTTTCTTATATCAACTTTCCTGGCAAGTTTTACAGATTTTTGTTGAGAGTAAACTGTGAAAAAAAATGCCCGTTCTTGGCAGAATGGATGTTCTTTCCAGCCAAATCTTGACCTGAAGCTAAGTCTCTTTTCCTTCTTTTCCACTGATTTTCCTGTATTAGAAAAACAGTATTAGAAAAATGTATCTCCTCAGTTTCCCCACTGTAATTGAGAATCTTAAAATTTATTTCATTAATGTGCCGTGTGGCTAAATTAATTAAAGCCTGTGTTAGAAATGTTGCGATAAACCCTACTTTTATTAGTAAAGATTCACATTTCATATTACCTGTGGGAATGTTTTCTAGGTTCTGTATTTTATAAGGAAGGAAAAGATGGTAATTAATAAATCATCAATTGTAAGTTAATACTTACTAATTACTTAGTGTTATTGCATGTAGGACACATGGAGGTACACTGCTGCACTCAACAGTTTCTCATGAAGGAAGACATAAATGCAAAAATAGTAATGCAATTGATCTCAAAGCTTTATTTGTATGTAAATATTAATGAATGTTCTGTGATTTAGACCCATTCTTTGTTGGCTCACTAGTTGTCAACTGTATGATTTTTAAGTGTCCTGATAAGAGTCTTTCAACTGTTGAAGGAATAGAAAATGTTGATGTAAGTAATAAAGTCAGGGAAAGCATTTCATGCAGGGGAGTTTATTTTTTTATGAGAATCTATGTGAAGCTTTGCATTTTTTTGAGACAACTACTTTTCTATCTGTGCTTCCAGGATTTAGGTGGCATTAAAGTCGTAAGTTGAGATCAGACCTGTGTCTCCAGTGACTGGCTGCCATAGTGTGTATCACTTGGATTTCATATGTATTGTGGATTTTTTTTTTTTAGATGTGTGACAAAAGACTTAGAGACCAGATCACAGTTATTTTTGTTGCCTTTGCCAGAAAGTTTTCACAAGTCATAATAACGATTACTCATAGGATACTGTAGCAAAATTCAATGCATGCATTACAGTTAATTTCTATTACATTATGTTATACCCTGAGAGTATATTTTGCTTGATCTCTGCTGGAATTCTCTACGAAATGAGAAATATCTTCTCAATGTGACTTTCTGTGAAAGTCATTTTTTTCCTGAGAAATGAATACTTACTTCGTAAAGAGAAATCTATCCTCTGCTTTCTTATGTCTACTGCACCAGAATGATGTTCAGGTTTCACGAGCATTTGGTTTACTCGAAATGGCTCAATATGTTGAAGCTTAATAATGCATTTGTTGGACTAGCCCAACCAATCCTTAATCTTCTGCTTCATGAACATTTATTCTAACTACTCACAGAACTTGGAATAAGTTAGGATGATAGAAAAATCAAAATTCCTCCAGGGAGAATCAAGGCAGGCAGTTGAAAACAGGGCAAAAAAATACCACTTAGTAGTACAAATGATTTGGGAATAGTGTCAAGGGAAAACAAGCTCATGCAACAAGTTTCCTCTTTGTGGTTTTGTCTTTGAGAAACACACAGCAACTGGAACTTGGGAGATTTTTAAATGTTTGGGAGCACAATGGATCCACTTCCCAATAGATAAATAGTCTGATGTCAGAGAGACAATCTGATTTTCAGACTGTTTTGTAGTAGTAGGATGGCTTGCAACAATGCTTCTAATTTGGAGAAGTTTATATGTGTATTACGAAAAGTGATGCTTTTAATACTTCTGTAAAGCAAAGCAAGGATCTCTGTCATAGCTGGTGCATGTCAAACAAGTACTAGGTAGGCTATTGCACCCAGTTAAGCGAGTCTTTAAGATTTGTTTGAAGGTTTGAACCTTTGTTGTCTATCTGTAATGACTGGGCCATAGTTACGTACTTGGAACTTTTTTCTTGTGGTATAAATATAAACATATTTCAAATGAGATCAGATTGGTCCATGAATTTGTTTTTAATGCTAAAAACAAAACAAGAAGAAAACCCCAAGTAAACATGTTAACATTTAATCTTCCAATAATGGAATTGGAAACAAAATTCACAGTAACTTACAATAGCAATGCTGTTTAGAGATATTTTTCTGATGCCTGTTGTGAGAAGTTAGGGTATGTAAAATAAATGATGTATGGAGCTGTAGGAATGCGACTTTTGCAGACTACCTTATGTCTAAGGAACATTAAACATAGGGTTCTCGTTTAGCAAATAAATAACCATTCATTTCAATGGCTGCATAGTCTGGACTTCTGTGCATATTTTTGCAAAGATGAGAAGAGGCCATTAGGGATTTAATATAAAATAAATCGCCAAGGGGTCTTCTTGTAGTCCTAGTCTTTCTGCCACATGGTGTGTCACTAATGTGCATAAATGGGCTTAAATGAATTTGTTATCTGTATTACATTTGCAGTATGTATATATTTATATATTATTTTTTAATTGTGTTTAAAAATAAAACATTAAATACATCATTTCTGAGAGTTGAAAACATACCATTTGTAAATAAATCAACCTTAATTAAGGTCTTAAAATGTCAGTTTGTGAGATCTGCCTGTAGGAAAATGTATAACATACATAGTACACAAGGCTTAAGTATAATTCGATTTGCTTTTTTAGAAGTATTAGGAAGGTTAAGTCATCCCCTTATAGGACTGTGTAAAGCAGTCAAACATGCATTACTGTAAATACCACACTCACGTTTAAGCATCAGAATGCATGTTCTGGAGGATGGTGACTCTTGTGTTGATGCCTCAGGTCAGACTAAATACCTCAACTGCAATGAGTATGATCCAAGGTGGGGAGAGTGGAGGCAGACCTGCTGAATTCTCTGTTGCAGTTATTTATTCATTTCTAAAAGTATGAGAGGAAACTGGTGGGGAGAACCCTAGATTGTTTAAGTGCTTCTTAACTAACTACATGAAATCAAATGACAGCAAAACCAACGTTCATTATCATGATTTCTAGCACTGTAGTTTTAAAGTCAAGACCAGGAGATGATATGAGGGTGATATGGGATGAAGTTTACCTGCTCAGTGAAATAGTTCTAAACGAAGTAACGTAGGCTGTCAGAGAATCAGGCAAGGTGTTTATTGTGGTCCGTCTTGGTGTATGTGTGGGGGGAAAAAGTAAATTTGTAAGATTGGCCAAGACAATTAGATTTATCAGTAAGTCCAACTCAGCCCATGCTTAAAACATTCAATAATAATTTATTCAATAGTCATTTTTGGAAGGTGCATTTGATTATTTTCTTTTATACTGCTGTCATAAATCATGTAGTAAAGCAGAAGCATCAGAAGCATTGTTCTTGCAGTACCTTTTAAGAATGTTTGAAGTATACAGTGATATCCATTCTGCAATGATGTGTATGTTGATTTTGAGTTTATTTCAGTGTCTGAAGAAATTGGATAGACTTCATCTGTTAAATTTTGTGTGAATTCTGGTGTAAATTTGGCCTCTGCAATTGTTTATAGCTTTTCCTTTAGTGGCTTTGTTTAATCTTAATTCAGAAGTTAATAAAAATAAAATAACCGTGAGAATTATTAAACGGCTAAACATACATGTTAGATTAAAATACTAACATTTACAATGAAAATGTGATTATATTTACAACTGTGTTATTCAATAAGATAAACTCTATTTTCTTTTACAAATACATTTATGAAATGTATTTTGCTGCATAAACTCTTTTATTATACATACTGAATATCTTTATGAAATACAGCTCTAGAATATGCAGTATGTCTCAGCTAAATAAAACAATATCTACAATACCATTATTGGGCTGTATTCCTGACTTCTAAAAAGCTGACTAATTTATCATTTGTGTACTCTCCTAGTTCTTGTCAGTAGCATCTCAGCTCAGCTGTTCATGGGGCATAGACATTGACAGCGGGAGGTGCTGTTTTGAGAAATGTTCAGCATAAAATAGTTTTTTGTATGAAATACAATACAGTTTTTCTTATGTTAATTTAAAATGTAACTTAAACATTTAATATTTTGAGATCTGGCCATAATGCGTGAAAATAGGGATTGATAATAGCTAGGGATAACAACAATATACATGTTACAGAAAAGTTAGGTTTGTTTTTCTGCTATCTAGTTTATGATTTTTCTTTGCCTATTGTGTAAGAAAAACTTAATGTAGGAAATTCAACTGTTGATCCAAGATTACAAAATAATTTAAGTTTTAAGTAAAATGACATCTTTTGTGTTTGCTGGTGTTAGTATTACTGCAGAAGGCAGCAGTTATGTCCACAGGATGTCCACAGGAAGTGACAGATCAATACTTTAACCAAATGTCTTTCTTGGTGACTGCTTTTGTATTTTTCATTATAAAATTAAAACAAATAAACAAACAAAAACCCTTTAAATCCTGCAATATTTACTGAGAATAGTGACATTTTTGTGCAGAAAAAACAACAGTTTATCTGCTGTGTCTTAAAATATTCATTTTGTCCCATCTGTTTGGCAAAGCATGTGCATAAACACCTTTTGAACAGGCATTTAAGTGACTATTATCACTCTAAACATTACGATAGCCTATGTTATTAGCACACACTGTTGAATTTTATACCTTCTGCTATGTACCATGAGCCTAATCCTGCAACTATCAGTCATTTTAAAATGTAGGAACATTCTGGAATTTTGATTTAGTTAAATCAAGTGCTGTGTAAGTTTCTTCAGCTTTTATGTGCTCTGGTTAGATGGTAGCAGGGAAGATCCTTCTGATAACTGTGTGCAACTGGATATGCTCTGAAGCTTGCTTGAAGTCAAGTGTCTGACTAGAAACTTCAGAATTTATTTATACAGAGATCAAAATGCAGAATATGATTCAAGCTGAAACCCTTCAGTCACTGTCCGAGTACTCAAATTTGGAGTAACTTAAAACACCAGCTGTAATGTTACTGAAGAATGGAAATTTTCTTTCTCTTTAGGGACAGATAAATTTTACTCAGAAAGATCACTGCTTCTGTATACAGAATTATTCATGACTTCCATGACTCTCTGAATGTATTTTTTATTGTAAAGCTGTTCCATGTTTCTTACCAAAAAATATCCTGTCTCCTGCAACTCTATAGATATTGTGTAAATTTTATTTTCTCTATTCAAGTGAACACAAAAAATGTCTAACCTACAGGCTCTTTGATGCTAGAAAAGCTGACATTCGTAACTCCTATGTATATCGCAACTATTGCGATGTCTTACTTCTTGAACATTTTTTTCTATTCTGTGTAGACTATATAAATAGTGTACCAAGTAAAAAAATGCCTTTGAGGCAATTTTACCCTGCTATGTGGGTAGAGACTTGTATTATGTTTGTCCATAAGAGATTCTCTTTAAGTATAAATATACTATTTTTTTAGTCCTGAAACCAGCCCATTTATGAAATAATTATAAGTTAAAGTTGCTAAGCACAATGAATGGAAATTCCAAAAGATGGAATTTATTGACTATGATAATTCTATTAGAAAATATCCAAGGTCTTAGATTTCTAGAATATTTTTCCTGAAAAGTATCCAGTTTATTTTTTTAATTATTTTTTTCTGAAGAATGATTCTTAGTAATTCGAATCTCAAGATTTTATTTCTCCATGTTTGTGAACTATGTTTATACAATAACATCATGCTTTGAAAACTTAGCTATGGAGAGAGATTCCTTTCTCATACTAGTATAATTCTAATGATTTATTTTTTATTTTTTTTTATACTAAGCCATAAAGCTCTCATTACTGTTCAGGTTAAAAAAAATAAATAAAAATAGTGGTAGGACTGAATACTTACTTCCTCTGTGATCAACCCACTCTTAATGGATTAAAATTTCCTACATGTATCTGGTAGCTACCCTCCAGGATTCGTTCTGGAAACAATATGAACACAACATTTATGCTGATATAAAACAGGAACAAGTTTATTGAGGCCACTATGCTTATACCAAATGAAAACTATAATAGCTGATAATTTTATCTTCTAAATGAAATCACGTTATTTGCATTGTAGAGATGGGGCATTCAGGCATTTAAACAACCCTTTTGTGAGATGGGGCATTCAGGCATTTAAACAACCCTTTTGTGTTTGGGAGAATGTTACCTTCCATCTTTACAAAAGAAGTAATGAAATTGGTACTGGTTTGCGGTTTGTTTGGCTCAAGTCTACCAGGATGATACAGCTAGTACTAGAATCTGGCAGAATTCTGTCTTCCTTGCAGGATAATGTTTCTTCTTTTGCATTAACAACTAAACCAGTTGAAGAAAAATCTGTCCTACATGGATTCTAGCTTTGCCAAAGCTAGAATCCATGCTTTTTTTTTTTTTTTTTTTTTTTTTTTTGCCTTTTAAGCAAAAGCTTAAAGTTAGTATCTATTTATTGCCAGTTTGGGTTCTTTTTGCAGAAGGACAGACCTCACTACTAGGTGTTCTTTAATCTGATTGTTACCTTTTTCTTAGTCACATTTCCAATAAATTTTCAGAAAACTTGGCTCTCCCCTGCCAACAAACAAACAAAACAAAACAAAACAAAAAAAAAAACACAGAAAAACACAACGTTATAGACCCAGAAAGGTAAGCATTCCACAGGGAGGCTTCCTGCAGTCTTTACCCCTTTCTTTTCACTACTGCAAGCTCACCAGAATGATCTGCATTCTGGGCCTGGATTGCACATCCAGAATTGGATTATTTATTTATTTATAGGTTTCATGGATGCCATACATCTTCATATGCTGATTATGTTTGTGTTTCCAAGTATTTGTCCTAGACTAGAAATGAAAAAGGTGAGAATACACTAATTTAGTTCCTGAAATGAGGAACTGTTAGGTCGGCTCTTTGACTCTTAGAACACCGTGGATTTAAACTACCTGTGGATTGTTTAATCTAAAGAAGGGTTCAGGGATTAATTTGAATAAATGGCAATTGTACAAATACTGATTGGTAAACTCCTGCAATTGTGTTTTAAAACAAAAAATTGTAACTGAGCACTAAGTGCTGTCTTTTGTCTGATTTCATCAGGAACAGAATCCTATTCTACTGAAAATGTATTGTTTTGGCCTTAAAAGTTTGTCATCTATATATAAATAGCACTAGCATGGTTGTTTCTCAGCATTTGCTATTAAACAAGACTTTCTAAATAAAGAGACTAGAAATAATTCAGAAACGAAAAAGTGATTTTCCTCTCACATCTCTCCGTTGAGTATTTGCCATATGGGTTGCTCAGCATCACACTCTCAGCAGGTCTAATTTATGGTAAACACACAGTGAGTGAACAGGAAAAAAAAGGCAATGAAAATATTAATATTCTCCCCACACCCCCATTTTTGTTTTTTCTTGTTGTGTTGTGTGTTGTTTGTGTTTTTTGTTTGTTTGTTTGTTTTGTTTTGTAAAATGAGTTGAAACACATTCAGGTTCAGCACGTATAACTGTGGTGTTCCATTTCGTATACGTGTATTTGCCCCTTGGCTGGGAATTTGTGAAGACAGAAATGCTGAGTTTGTCTTGCCATGAGGCTGACTTGTTGGAGCCGCATGTGAGTGATGCCCCTGGCTCCAGCCGGGCCTGCTGCCAGGCCCCCTGGGCCCAGCTCTCTCCATGATGGGCCGCTGGTGAAAGCTTGGCTGCTCTCGCAGTAGCATGAGGCGTCCCAGCTTTTTCCTGGGCCTCTGCAGGAGGATCACCAGCTGAGTGAATGAGTTGATGCTCTGGTCCATTGCTAGAATTTGGAACAGGCAATGATGGAGATACACAATAAATAATAGTATGGATTTTTTTTTTTTTTTTTAATCTTATTTTCTGAGACTTAAAACTGTGGAAATCCCTGGTATCAATATTTTGATGTTCCCATCTCCTGAGATCTTCCAGGTGTATCTCTTGCTGTTGGCATACATGCTTGCTTTCTCTCTGAGGTTTACCTTCTCTCTCTTGGCACTTTCCTGCCCTAACTGGAACCTCTTTGGAACTATGAGAGGAGGAACCTCAGGACCTCTTTGGAACTATGTCAGCCTCACTCCTGAGCATATCGGCATAGAAAATTGCTGGAGAGCAGCACGAAGTACTGAGCATGTACCAGTAACTCAAGTGCGCCCTCTTTCATCAGTGCTTCCAGCTCTGAGAATTAAAGGATTTTTCACATTGCTATATTTAAACAAACAAATAAATCTTTGTTTTACAGTTAGGAACAGACACATTGTACGGTCATCTGTGCAAAATAAATTTCATTGCAGAAACAGATACATAGTTCTGAAAAACAGAAATTGCTGACATTGCACACTTGTAATTACAAGTATGAAACAGCTAAAAGGAAAATACCGTAAAAACAAACAAACAAATAATAAAAAAAAAAATAATAGTTTAAGTCTTGTCCTCTGCCTTATGATTTGTACAACAGAACTCTGGGTATAGAATAGACCTTCCTTCCTCCCTGTTTGGATACTCTCTATTCTGGGAAGGAGCCTGCACATTCTCGCCTGGGCATTCTCATTCCAGATCTGAGGAGTCAGCCAAATAATTGAGAACTGTGCATGCATCATATTTAGAGGAAACTTCAATAGTCATTTTTTCCAAGTCTTCAAGACATGCTGCTTTGCTTGCAACATCTACAGGTGTTAGGTTCAAATAAATATGAAACTTCCTTTGGATCCTGTCAAATGTTTGTCTGAGGTCGACCAGTCTCCACAGGTAGGTATATATAAGATCTCCAGGCTGCCTATTTAAATTTTATATTGGTTCTTGCAGTAGTGTATGATTTCTCTTTGTTCAGTCTTTTGAACAGGAGTTAATTGGAATGGGCAGTTTTGTTCCTCTGTTTATTCTTGGGTATTTTATACTCCTCCAGTATGCTGCATTTTGTTGATCTCTATGAACTAATCTGTAAATACTTGTAGATGAATAAATAGAAAATATTGGTTGTTTTATGGTCTAGTATGAATTCTTCCTTCATGTATATCATTATCCTAATTGTTTACAGTGTTCCAGTCAGTTACACTTACACAGATCCTCTGAGGTAATGGAGTTGTGTTTTTAGTATAAACCAATATTTACTCAGAAGTCAAACTTCAGGCTCACTTCCTGTGGACTTATAGTACTATCAGTGCACCAGTAAAATCCAAAGTGTGATTTTCAAGATGCCCTGGTGGGCAGAACCATGAAAGTAGTTATTTTACTAATTTTTATATATGTATTTAAATTTCTATGAATACCAGCTATTTCAAGTCAGGTGTCACAGGTGACTATTTTGGGGTCTGTAGACTTTGTGCTTTCACCAGCTTAGACAAATGCCAGTTTATCTTGTCTTCTGTCAGCTGGAATGGTTGGGAGGTTAAAATAAATTAAGGGATGGGGGATCCCCTGTGTACTGTACCCTTAGTTGTTCTGAAGTCATATTCTGAACACACATAAAATGGCATTGAATCTGCCTGTATTTTTGATCCATTATTAAAGACTCAAAAACCAAGCATATTTTCAAATAGTGTTCTGCACAGCCAGTGATGTGTCTATGCTTGATGCCATTATTCTTCATAAAATGTGATGATAATGTTATCTGTTAACATAAAAACAAAGTTTGACTCCACAGAAGCAGCTGGAAATGGATAACCACAATATGCTTAAATCTGCTAGGAACGCACTGTTTGACATATACAGCTAAAAGTTCCTCATATTTAGGAATTCTTTTAGGCAAAATACTTGCACTAAGTCTCAGCTGGTGTGCATGTAGGAACATTCACTTCCCAGTGGTAATGTGGAATTTGATTATTATTTTTTTACCTTTTTGTATATATTTAATGGATTGAAACACTTCAAAGAAAAAAAAATACATACATTTCTGGTCCTAATCTAATTCAAAGGGGTTTTATGGTTCTGATGTTCATGCTTTTTCTCATGTTTTATGTATAGCTAAATGAGAAGGCTATGTCTTGTCCAAGCTAGTGGGGAGCAGAAACAGTCCTTCTCCATGACATCCATGATGATGATCAGTAGAGAAATGATAAATGGTTGGGTGGACACTGCAGGTGATTTGAAAAAGATTGGCAAGTGGGTCATGTTAACAGCCTCATGACCCAGGAAGCGAGACATGTTAACGGTCTCAAACCTATTTTGTATTTGCAAGTTGCAGGAGAAGGGTGTAGATACTTCATAAGACTGGGTGTTCCATGCCTGCAACTCCATTCTAGTTTAAGACTTGTAAACTATGGTTATCATGCTGTAGTGTCTTGTGCGTAGACTCTGGTGATGTTCCTGCAGTTGAAGTGGGTGGTGGAAGAAACTGAAAGAAGGCTTTCAGTGGTTATGTCTGATCAGAAGGGACACTCTAAGAGTCAGAGAAAAGATACAAAATCATGGTAAAAGAGGAGAATGAGTTAATACGGCACAGAACATAAGGGCATAAAACAATAAGCAAGGTATAGGGTATGCTATACACCTTCTCCATGAAGAAATTCTTCCTAATGTCAAATCTAAACCTACCCTAATGCAGCTTTTCTGTTGCAAGACCATTTCTGTGCATCCTATCACTTGCCACCTGAGAAAAGAGACCAGTACCCTCCACTCTGCAGGTACCTCCTGTTGTTAAGAGTGATGAGGTCTCCCCCCAGCCTCCATTTCTGCAGACTAGGAGGAACAACATGGGAGCCATGAGAAATACAGGGTTGTCTCTACCTACCTCCTGTGTAGTGTGTTGTTTTTTGCTTCTTTTTTGCTACATGAAAAATGAATTAGGCTTACTCTGTTTTGTCTTTAATTACCATTTTCTTTATTCTAATGCATTATGGTGCTCATTTCTGTCTGTGAGGGTGCATCTAGTTTTCTGACTCAGGTCTTCCTTGAGAAATAAATTTCTAACTTTCTGAAAATCAGGCATGTTCAGAGAGCACCTTGTCAAAGTGTTTTTCAAATAAATTGAGAGAGGCTAGGGTTTCTCTGTATGAACTATATCAATGAGAAGGGTCATTGCATTCTTAAGTTTGACTAATATAATTACTGTAGTGCAAACATAAAAATGGGCTCATTTCCAGCTGGCAGTAAAATCCTTTTCCAGAACAGCTTATTCTGTGTATGATTTGGCATAATCTTTGCAAGTTTAAAACTATTGACAGTGCAGGCTTCAGAACTGGAAGAACTATTTGTGGTCAAGGTCAACTGAAAGAAAGGGGCTTTCAGGAGCTGAGTAAAGTAAAATTCTCCATAGGGTATCCTTGAGGTAAGATACAGTGTAGTGTCCACTGAGGTAAGGTGTAATTTTATGACTATGAATAGCAATGCTGTTATACCCCAGACATAACCTCCTTGGATGGTGCCTATAGTAATATATTTTACTATTTGGGCAAAGCAAAATGAAGATCAAGATTATACAATATGTGACATTAGCTGCATAATTCCACAAATCAAAGAAAGCTAGATTAAAAAACGTCATGCATGTACAGAACATATTTAGTATTAGGTCTTAGTTGATAGTATTCCATAATCACAGACAGGAAAGCTGAAGCTCTCAGGTGATTTAGTTACAATAAGGAAATACAGAGTTCAGTGGAAAATCACTTATTTAGGGTCAGAAGATAGGAGCTTTGTTTTGCTAAAGAAAAAATTGCATTAGTTTTGCAGTATCTGTATAACACTGTTTTTTAATGGTAGTTTTAAAGATACCCTACTGGTAAAGCTTTAAAAAAAGGATCTCTTGACCTCATGAAAAAGTTAGTTATTTGGAATGTTAAATGCAATTATATTGACATATGGTGATAATGTGATAAAGCGTAAGGGTTAAAGGTTGAAGGAACCATGGCTTGGCAATTAGCAATGTAAATGAAACATTCATTATCCAGCATGCTGAGAAGTTGATGAACTGTACAATAAATCTGAGCCCAAGTCACTACTGAGATAACTCATTTCAGACATAACAGTATTTATTAGGATCCTGGACATTGTTTTGCATTCTCTGGTGAAATATCTTGCTATATGGAAATACTTTATCCATTAATTTATGGAAATAAGTCAATACTAAAAATTTATAAGGCCTTACGCAATTCTGCAAATAATACCAAATAAAGATGGAAGGCACACTGGAAGACATTGCAGCTTATTCTTTCTGGAATGATATTTGATTAGAGGTATTGGCATCTCTCCAATGCATTGGTATTGGTACTTCTCCAATGTAAATTACATCCAGTATGTAATTGTGACATATTAACTTGTTTGAAGCCATTTTTAGTCTTATGAGATATAACAAATTAGAACCTGACCAAGTAAGCGTAGAGCAAAGCAGTCAATGTGTAAGTTCCACTTATACATAAAAGAGTGTTTGGTAATTTTTTTTGGTAAATTTACCAAATTTTTGGTAAGCATATAGGATGTAGGCTTGTTTGAGAGATGTTGCTGAATATGTTTACTCAGTATTTATAAGTTCCATGAAGATTGGGACTGAGTGTTATCAGACATCATTACAGTTAACTGTTCATGTGCCTCTTTTAGAATAATGCTGAGTACCAATAAAACCAGAGCTAAATTTATTACCTTCAAAGTAGTAGTGCTATATTACCTTGTATACCACTATATAAGGTAATAGCTGTTCATATAGCTGTTCATCAGATGAACAGCTAAGTATCATTTCCTGTAAAAGCACAAAGTAGTGCATAATTTGTTCAATAAAAATAACTAGCGATAACTTAAAAGAAACCAATACACACAAATCAGAGCCAGTTTTCATTGAGACGACAGAATATTATGTTCAAGTGACTGGTGGAAAGATTTGATGGTTTTTTTTTGTGTGTGTGTGTGTGTGTTCAAAATGTTTCATAATCATGGTACCAGGTACCATGGTACCAGGGTTTCATAATCATGGTACCACTTTTAAAGACTACCAATTTATTATGGCTACAGCAAGTGGTATATTATAATATTATATTTTCTGCTCCAACTTTTCATCCATTTAGCATTGTTAAACATTTTGCATTATGTTTTATTCTAAATAGATTTCCCACTGTGGAATAGACAAATTTTTTAATAGTAAGAGAAAGTGTTTTAGTGGGTGTGTATTAGTAACATAAACTCCAAGGGTGTGCCACATCTTATTAGTTTTTGTGCTACTTCTGTGAAATTTGATTCTTATGAATCACTATGAATCCTGAAAAACCACATAATGGTTTATGTATTGTGCAATCTATCCATACATGAAGCATCCATGGTCTACATATGAATGTTAGGGTAATTGCTTTTCAGCCTGTGTAGCCTGTCAAATACCTTACACTGTCCATTTCTTTTTTGAATCCTTCTAGTCTTCAAATTCAATTGGAAGTTGTTTGGGTCAGCATGGTATACAAGGTGGAGAAGCAGAATGTGTTGTAAATCCTATAGGAAGCCTCTAACAGTGGCAGGAATTAAAGTTAATACACTGAGTTCTTCAAATAGGAACAAAAGTTTTGACCTGAAGTCTGAGTATTGCATTTTCTAATTTTCAGCTGTTTGCTTTAGGTACTATGTTTTAAGTTTTACTGTTCCTTAAAAAGCTAATAAATTTGAAAAGAAAGCTTAATAGAGAAGATTCGTAAGCTTTCAACTCCTATCAGAGCTATCGTTCAGACTTCATTTGCTTTGTTGTATTTTAAGCTGAGCTTAAAACTTCCTTTTAGACAACCATGGAAAATCCAAGGTCTTTCATTGTGGTAACATGACAGTCCAAGACAAGTAGGCCAAAAAACTGTATAGCTTTTCCTACCTTTCTCATGTAGATACAAATTATGGTGATACCTCAGAATAAGTCTAAGTATTGCAGTGTCTTTGAACAAACCTTCTGGAAAGATCATAGATGAGGCAAAGTAAAAATAAGGCTCTAGGAAGTAGCAAAGCAGGAAAACTAGCAGGAAAACTCCTTTTTCTCTAGATCTGCAAAGTTCTCAGTTAAAATCAAAGATACTTAGTGACATATTCATAGGTAGGAGGCTAGCATGGAAGATATAGGGGTCCACTGGTAAATGGGAAAAATTCCAGTCTTGAAACAACATTTTTTTCTTATTATTTTTTATTTTTTTCCCTGGATAGGCCACTGTAAAGTATCACTTTGTTCTCAAAGAAGATGAAATTACCCATCAAAAAACAGGCTCTTTCCAGTATGCTAATGTGTAACTAATAATTAGTAAGAGTCAGACTGGAGGTAACCTTGTTATCTTTTGATGCCACCTGGTTTATAAATCAGTTGTGGGTAAATGCAAATAATTGGTGCATTTATTTAAGTCACAATTCATATATAGCTGATCAGAGATAGAAATTACTTGGTCACATTTAGATTGTGCTTTCTAATTGCTTCTCTATTGTCAGCTGCAAGGCTGAAACTAGACCTGCGAAGATAAGCATAAGATAAGAGACCATAGACATATTAGACCACGTGTCTTGGCAAAAAAAAAAAAAAAAATATATATATATATATATATATATACATATATATATATATATTGTGGTAGTGTTGTTAAGGTATTGAAAGGATTAGGCAGAGAAGGAGGTAGCTTTCCATGTAGATCTTCATGAATGTTGAGGCTCTCTATGGGAAGAAAAAAAGAAAAAGTAAATTTTCTTCTTTTAATAAGTTTCTTGATTACTTGAGACAGATAAGTGCCTAAGATAAGACCTCAGAGATTTACCTGCAGAGGTAGAATTTACAGAACCTGGCTGTAGTTGAAGTTTACTTATAAGCTGATTCCCTGTGGAAACATTTATAGTATGGGTGAAAGGTGCCTTTTGGTAAAGTAGCTTCCTTAACACTACTTGCAAACAGTACCCACTTAACAGGTTATTGATTCATACCCTCCTTACTACATACCAACTCCCTTATCTGCAAACCATTGTGGAAATGACAGCCTTGATTTACAATTTTAGTGGTAGCTTTCTGCTGTGGAAAATTGGAGCCATCTACTGTCCTGAGAGATCATCATTGAAAGTGAAGTGTATGTTTTTTCTGGCTTGTCCTGTATCCTCAAAAAATTTCCAGTGTTTGTTGCTAGTAGGATATTTGATAATGACATGGATGGAAAATTAATTAGGTCTGGATGTTTCTGGAAAAAAAAACGTATCTATTAGTACATACACTAAAAAGCATTTTTACGAACTTCAGCATTAACTTTTACTTACAAATTTGTGTTACTTATGCAGCTTGAGAATCAAGAAAAAAGCTGATCAAACAGCCATCTGCAAGAGTGCAAGGTCCAAAAAATTCCTTCAATAAAACTAACATTTTTTCTGCTCAGTTTGTAGCTTCCACTTGTTGTTATGTTTTCTCTCTTTTTTCTTTCACCCCCGCCCAAAAAAAAAAAAAAAAAAAAAAAAAAAGAGCTGTTTATAATAAAGTACAGTTCAATTCTGAATGTGACTCAACAGGAAAAGCATGGCAAGGTCCTAGTTTCCTATTTCTGTTTCTCATTTCAGATCTAACAGAGATTCAAACATACACGTGTATGATTGTACCAACAAAAGAAAAAAAAAAAAGTGCTTTTATTTTTATATCTGGCAGCTCTTCAAGTTCAGTTCAAACTTTGGAAGCCTTTCAGGATCTTTTTCCTCTAGTGATTCTCCTGCATTTCTGCAGGCTGCATTATGCCACTGTCTGCTGGCCAGTTGCCCTGTTTATGCCCTTGTGATACCTAGCATTATGTTTCAAAACCTTAAACAGGTGTAACTACATGGAACTAAACAAATAATCATATGTCATTTTGAGACACGGAATAGGCTATAATCCAGGCAGCTGTTCCTCAGTTGTGATGAGCTATTCATGTGTAGGGAGACAGAAGAAACATATAAAGCTTATTTGCTGCTAGAAGTTGAAAAATACACACTAATTTGTTTAGCTTGTAAGGTTCCCTGTCATTTTCATTACTGTGGTAGTTGGTAATGTCTTATACACGTATACAAACACACCCAATGTGAATAAGGCAGCATTTATGTGTAGGTTGAACCAAATGATTATAAATGAATTGAGGGATGTCTCCTGGGATTGGACATAAAGGTCTTGTAAACTGAAAATTTTATAAACAAACAGCTGTTGGGAAAATACCATTATGCTGTAATAGCTGCTATTAAAATCCATTAGCAATCTTGATGGCCTGTTTGAATTTGATGCATCATTTGCTCTGACAGCATTTCTTTCTAAAGAATTTTGTAAAATATATGTAGATTATGAAAGACAGTGGTAATAGACTAGGAGATTAACACTGATTACACATTGTACTTCAATGTGCCAATCAAGCTTTGAAGAATGCTGTGTATCCTCCAGTTTAAATGTCAGTGGACTAACAGAAACACATTAACCTGAACAGCTGCAAAGCTTTCTCTGTGACTGTAGCAGAAACACACAGCTCTGATGAGGTGAAATGTTTCCAGGTTAAAACCTTAGGCAACAAAATAAATCTTCAGTTGTTACTAAGAGTAATAACTGAATTACTACAACTCCTAATTGATGTCATGCTGTCATTCACCAGTTCAAGCACCATACTAGATACCAGATGCCATAGGTTTAATGTATGGTCTGTAGACTGTGCTGCCACCAAAATTACTAAGACTTCTAATGAAATTTTGAAAAATCTATGAGCTAAGAACTATCTAAAAATTCTTGTATTTCAGAAACAGTTTAAGTGTCAGTATCTTATGCAAACTGTCCCTTCAGAAGCCGGTAAGAAAACCCATGGAGTGGAATTTGCCTGTGTCTATGTACAAGGGTAGAGATGCACATAGCCTTATCATGGATGCTGCAAGTGCACCATCTGGTGGATTAGCAAGAATAAAAGACTAAAGCTTGGTGGAAAAATCAGATTTTAAACATCATTTGATCAAGACTTCTTGTCTGCCCCCCCCCCACTTTTTTTTGTAATGCTCACACTCTGATGATGTAATGCTTGCTGCTGCACATTCTTTGTTTCCTGTTTCTTCTTGTATCTTCTGTTTTCCAGTGTTTTATTCTATGAATGCAACATAAATTAACCAGGAACTCTCTACAGTTACTATTCCCTTACAAACTCGTATGCCAATTTTATGGAGACCCTGCCTCACCTCTTCTACTAGTTGTTTTGTCAAATCTTTCTCCTCTCCCATATCTGCTTTTTGCCAAGAGGACTGTCAAGGGATGCCATGTCTTTTGCTATTTCCTCTCATCACTCATTTTCTCCTTCCTGGTGGAAGTACAGAGGTGGAGATAAACCACAGACAGAATGAAAGAACAATGCTCTGCCCAAGTGCAGAGCATGCAGCAGAGACATGGTCAGTTGGTTTTGCAAGAGGAAAGTGTCAAAGCGTGAGCACTTTATAGTAAACTGATGTAAGTTGGTGCCCTTGTGTCTGTGTAGATCTGGGCCATTCTCTTATTTTATTTCACAGAAAGGGGGGTTAAAATTTTGTTTCTGTTAAGGGTTGTGATAATAGCATCTTCACCAAAAGAGCTGTAGATCTGTGATACCATTGCTTGTTCTGTCTTCCCAGAGCTACAAAAGGCTAAAACTAGAGTAATATTGTAGTTGTGTCATTTAACATGCAAGTTGTTAAAAGATGCTTTACTTTACTACTTACAAGGTACTGCATATTTGTGATAGTATAGTAAGAGTTCTGGTATATGCCTCTTTTTAGCACTCATCAATGGATGGCTTTGCAACATACAGTGTAGCAGAGGTAAAGCACTTGTGTTATTCCTCCATATGGATTCTTTCATGGTTTAAAGCAAGTCTGGATGCCATTTAGAGCCCCGTTTTTCTCATTCGCATGTTATCATTTTCTAAAATATTTTCAGAAAATAAATGAGGCCTTGAACCATCAGGCATCAATTTCACTAAAGAAACTGAAGTGAGAGCATTCTAAAACTGAGCTGACAGTGTACAAAATCCTTAACTCTGGGCCTCAGTAATAAGGTGCTTGTGCACTTCTTTTTTTTTTTTTTTTTACTTCCATAAATGTCTTCACTTCAGTGTTTTTAGTATGTCCTTAAAATGTATTCAGATCTTACTATTAGAAATTTGGCTGCCCCATGTTTACTTAATTTCCATAAATGTTGAGACAACACAAATTTAACATTTAAAGAATTGTTTTCAAAACCTTGGTCTTAAAGCCACAAATTTTCAAGAGACTATAGTGAAGTTAATGAATAACAATATATAACTTGGTCAATAAGCTGATAAATTTGTTAGAGGAACTTTTGCTTTAGTATTGCTGATACGTACTTCCTTTTTCCTTACTGTGTTAGATGCTTCAGAGATCATGCATGACAGCACTCACAAGGTAGACGGTAAATACAGGTTTTTAAGGAACTGCAGCTATGCATAGCATGCCTATGGTTAATTCAAGCATGTGATGTTACTTTGCTATATATTTACTTTGTTGTTAATTTTTTAGTGTGTTATTTATTGAGTTTGTATTTAAATATATTTATTAACTATACTATCTGGCTCTACAATTTACCTATCCCTTTATTCAGGTAACAAAGTATTGGACACAGACAGATTAGGCTTAAATTAAGATTGTAGTGATTTAACTGCTTCTTATAATTTACAGCCTGTTTTTGTTTGCCAATACCAACAAGATTGGGGGTATTACTCTGCTATTGTTCTTTAGCCAAATATATATATATAATATTATATTATAAATATATATATATTATATATATATATTTTTTTCTTCTTACACAGTCTTAGACATCCTTCTAAACATTGAGGGTTCCAGGTAAGTATCAAGTAAAATTTGATCCATATTAAATGTATTTAATCTCCTTTTGTCCCTGAGGGCAAGTGGTTATTAAACTAGATTTACATCCAAGTGCCATCAGAGCTGTGGTCCTGTGCCTGAGTGGTTAACTCTGAGTTGGACTCAGGGCACTGCCTTGCATTGTGCCTCAGTTTTCACTTTAACTCATCTATGGAGAGAGCAATGCATAACTTTGTGAAACATACAACTTGAGTAAAGCACATTTGCTGGAGACTTATGCTTTGTGTGCCAGTAGTCATCCAAAATCTGTCTCAAACACAGCTTGTATTTTGTTGTCAGAAACTTGAATCATCTAAAGATAAAGTCTTCTGTCTTAGCTACTGTAAGCATAAAACAGAGACAAGGGTGCTGCTGCCGAACTAGTGCCCAGCATAATCGTGTCTTCTGACAGGCATTGGCAAAGAACTTTATCCTGTTTTTGCTTGGGTTAGTAATGACTCCTTTTATCTCTTCTGAAGGAACTGACTGTTTAACAAATGAGTTGCTAAAGGCATTTTTCTTGTGTAACTGTAAGTGCTTATTAGAAGAATCCTTAGGAAAACTTAAATGATTTACAAAAAAGACTGAAATGATTTACAAAAAAAAAAAAAAAAAAAAAAAAAGAAGAAGGAAAACAGAATTGCAATTATTATTTGTAAGCAAACTGGCTTTTTCTTTTTTGGTGGCTAAGTTTGGTGTACCGTATTTGATAACCTCTGTTCAATTCCTAGTTTGTATTTAGGAACTGCCAGTGCAAATGAGATTAAAGCCAATTCCACTGAAAACAGACTGAGCCCTGCTTGTATCAGTGTGTCTTGAATCAAGATGTTCAGCTTCCCCAGCAATGACATGAACTGAATGAGCATGGAAAATGAGCTACGCTTGCCTCTAGTTGTTCTAGATGAGGGCTACCCAATGAGGCAACATGGGCATTTTGTGGCTAAGCAAGATGCCAGAGATGTTGTTGCAAAAACAACAATCCAAATAATTCAAAATGCATTTCTAAAAAGTGTTTACATAGCAATGAACTTTGACTCCCTTAAAGGACATTTTGTTAAACTTGGATGCCTGAGAAATGTGTAGGAAGCTTATGGGGGGAATTACAGGTACATCGTTGGTTTTTGTCAAAATCCTTTGAAGTCAGTGGGAGGTTTTCCTTTAACTTCTGGTTCTTTGCATTCTGAATTGGCTTGTTCTTTCAGGTTTACAGAGTGAACACCTAATGGTAATAATTACTATTTTAATTATTTAATACTCAGAGATCCCGGTTATACAGGAGCATTTCAAAGCGGATCTCAGCTGCCTAAATGTAAACACCTAAGTGAACCAAAGGATAAAGGCTGAGGTGTAATCAAAAACATTTTGCTTTAACAGGAAATGTCAGTTAGAGAAACTTGGGGCAATAGTCTTCTAATCTTTTAAAAAGTTAAAATTAAATTACTTAAGTGGTATCTGTGGTTCTTGCTGAACATGCAATTGCATTAGGAAAGAGAATGAGTTCATGACTGGTACTAGAGGAAGTAAAAAGTAAGTCAGGAATTTCTAGACTGGAGAAAGAAAATGTGCAGGAATAAATAGGCATTAGAAGAATGAATGGAAGAAGAACAGTTTTTGAGAATAATGATTTGAATTCAAAAGACTAAGAGAGGAGACAAGAAGCTCATTTAGAAAAGCTTCATTTAGAAGGTCATTTAGAAAAGCAGAAAAAGAGGTGCCTGAAAGATATACAGAGCTTAAACAATTTTAAAAGGTTGATGAAAAACAAAACCGTAAAAAATTAAAATGTATTAAAAGGACTAGGTCTGAATCCTTCACAAATTATTCTTTTTATTTATTTATTTAAATAATTATTTTTTATCAGCTGATCATTTTCAAAGTAGGGTTTTTAATGGGGAAAAAAGGTGTGGGTCCTACACAAACCTGGATGCCTGGATATGCCTGCATCAGTAACATCTTGCTAAGTCACTTGCCTGCCTATGTAAATAAAGCGAAATAGCCTTAACAAATAAGTAACAGTGGTTTATTTGTTCCTATAGTTAGAATGTGAAATGCTTACATGAATTAGCAAAGTAAATGTGATGAAACAAAATCAGTAACGTGGGATATAAAATATAATCTTTGAACAACTTAAAAGGATGTAAGGTTAATTTGCATGGATGGTCTCCATCTGCATGACTGCATTGCTTTGTAAGAAACACTCAGAATGAAGGGAAATACTTCCAAAAGATTTTTTTATTTATTTATTTTTTCCTCCTGACAAACTAACAATTTCACTTTAAATACCACTTGTTTGTTGAGAGTGCCACACTGGAGAAGGAGCTGCAGGTTTCCTTCTACTTCCTATACGCAAATGAGCTTTTTTTTCCCCAGTGCAGTGGACCTAAGAAAGAAGGAAGGTGACAGAGGCACAGTGAACTAGAATGCTGCTGGGCATCTCAAGAATGTCAGGTGGAGACATTGGCTCTGTCTGGATTACAGCAGGAAGTCTTGCTGCACTTTTCTCTCCTTTAGCAAGGGTTGGCTTCCATTGTAGAACAGCAAGCAGTTATTGCCTTCAGGACCAACTATGCTACATTATTCCTAAATATGCTCATGGGTGAGGACCTGATGATTTATTAGCCTGAGTGAAAGTAATTTTCAAAGATTAGGAGGACATGTGTGATATATGAAGTAGATAAAATATAAATGATATAACTACATACTTATTTTTTCAAACTGCCTGTGATGGTATTTGTTTACCGTATTGCTAACTTTTTGCTATTGAGACTGTTTTTACACTCTAGTCTTGCTGCCTCCACACAAAAAAGTGTTTTTGAAAGTAAGAGTGGAATCACTCTTTCATTCCTCTATAGGAGCAGCAACTAAAGAGATACAGCACTTTTTGTAAAGACAAAATTATATGCTTATGGGAAAATGGCAACAGAATATCATTGCCATTGTTACAATGAAGTAAGTCTCCATTTCAAATTTAAGCTGCAGGCATTAAAAGCACCCATAAGAATAGCTCAGCATTTTTAAACCATCCTGCCTTGGCATTTTTTTTCCCTTGATTATATCTTCAGGAAGAATTAACGTTTTGATACAACATTTGTTCATGGATTTGCAGTGGTTAAATCAATAGTTAATGAGGTTCGTCGTATAATTTGAGCTTCTAGTTTGTTTATGCTAGACCAACTTTATCCATACTCCAAACAAATTATCTCTTATAATCACCAGCCTGAAGATAAATCTCTAAATGTTTTTCTGATGATAGTGCTGTGGTTGGCAGGTGTTAGAAGTGCCTCCCAGGGACAAAGATTGAAGATGGGCTTGTTCTCACAAATCCTTCAGGCGAGGTTGTTTAGCTTTCTATCCTGTCATCTGCAGAGGAGCCTTGTATGGTGCCCTGCTAATGAAATCTAATAGGCAAAGGTCATATATCTTTATGAAGAAAAATGCAACGCTGGTGAGTGATAAATGTGCTCCATGGGGTTCAATGGACGATGCTCAGCAATAAAATCCGTGTTTAAACTGTGTTTCAAACTGCTTGTCATATCTCTATTTTTTGTGCCTTAACTACTTTAAAAAAAAAAAAAAAACACAAACATTTCTCATTACAAGTGATGGAATTAGATAAATACATAAATAGTTGAATATGTATGCAAAATTGTCTACATAATTAAAGAAATAGGTAGGAACTTTAACTGGGTAATTATTTTTGAGTATTCATAGCATGATGAATAAAATAGCTCACATAAATATCCATGTCAGTGTTATCCCTAACTATTGAGTTTAGTTATAAAACACCTATTGACTAGTGATAGAACCACAGTAGGTAGTGTGAAAAATGTGGAGGTTTAGGTAGATTCTCCAGATAGTTGTAAATCAAAGATGTCTCTGGTAAATGTCAAAAAAAAAAAAAAAAAGCAAAAACAAAATATGAGGATATATGTGCAGGTATAAGATTGCAGATAAAACTTTTAAAGAATGCAAGTCAGCCCCTTTAAGAAATTGCTAATCTGAAGTTAGAAGGAATTAAATAAACCAGATATTGTTGAATCACTGCTGTTTTTGGAGAAGTTACCAGTTCATTTGCTATAGTTATACTGCTGAGCTATAAGACAGTTCAATAAATCAACTCAGGCTTGATGGATTCTACAAACCATTGCAATGAGTGCGTGGAAGAGGAAAGAAATCTCTTAGTATTCCCTCTTTGACAAAAGGGTATGCAAAGAGCCTGAATGGATGAATGGTTGATTAATTTTGCCAGAAATTTTCTTGACAGCCAGAAATGTGTTTTTTTGTTACCATGTTTGCATGGGAGTTATTTTGTAAGGTATGAATTATGGCTTATGAATTTACACCTGAGACTTAGCTGGCTAAAATAGACAGTTCATGGTCAGTATGTAGATGCTGGTGATGTTTCTTATGTTTTAAATCATCAGCTCTGGCAAGACAGCCTTTTGCTTGGTGCCACTTGCTAATCAGTCAACAGTGAAATCAAATATTGTATGTGATTAAATGAACCTTGTAACTGAAGTGGTAGGTTGTGTCTTTTCAGTATTTTTTAATTGATTTACAAGCTGTGGAAAAATCAGATGAGGTAACCTAGCATTAGAAAGCAGAATTATACAAAGGAAAATAAAAAGTATATCCTATGCTTTAACCACATGGCCTGTTGAAAACTAAGACATAAGAATTATTGTTTCTCATTTTCTTATAAGCTTCTAAGACAAGTAATATATTAGATTGTATATACTATTCTGTACTTTAGCATAGAGTTTTTTCTTCTTCATTTTGTACATATTATGTGCATATTTTTTACAGGTGATGTTTGCTTTTAAGTGTGGTGCATGAGCAGATCCCAGAATCCCTTTACCTTTAGACTTTTGATACTTACACCTGTAGTTTCAAAATACAAGACTGCTTTCTGTGCAGTTTGCTTCAGAAAAGCACGTATGTACTTACCTCAGCCTTCAAAATGACCTGGTGGGAATACATTTTACCATAGTGTGAGTGCATTTACCTGTAGCTTCCTTCTTACAGCAAGTCATATTGCTACAATTACAAGTTTTCTGCTTTGTCCCTTTAACTATATTATGGAGGCTGACTTTTAAAGACCCACTTCAAAACAGAGGTGTCATGTCATTCCCATGCATGTTGCAACAGTATTCACACTGTTACATGTGCTTCTTTATACAAATCACTTGATGTTTTTTTATCTCATGTAGTAACAGCAGTACCTTCTCAGGACACCTCAGTCCCTTCTGATAAGTTTCATTCTTTGAGGGTATGTGCACAGACACCAGAGAGCCTTTTGAACTGTTGTATTTCAGACAGTTAGTTATACTGCCTTGGCAGTCAGGGGAGATTTGTTTTGCTTATGAATAAGAATTTGTGTTCCTTCAGCTGGTGGTTCCAGTCCTCATTCTTGATAGTGAACCCTGCCGATGGCAGGTGCTCCAGCAGGAAGGAGAATGTTCTAAACCAAATGGGACATTACAACATTCCTCTGATATACGGATGTCATAATGTGTTGTGATATGTGGAGACATGGTAACCCAGCAGCTAAATCCAAAATGTGAATAGTGAATTTTCCTCTGAAAATATGGAATAATGGAACTGAAGCTGGGTTGCTTGCCTGAGCAAATTTTAATGTATACATATATTTAATTTAACACAGACATCTTTATAAGTACTAGTAAAACACAGATAAAAATATGTGAGCCTGAATTTGAATACACAGAATTTGTACTTGTATAAAGTGTGAGGAAAAGCATAGTTGCAATCTTCTTTCCTGAAGAGTGGGTCATTGTTAAGACGTACTAACAAAAAATAGAAGAGTGCTGTAGAAAACGTAGTCCAGTGTGAAGGAGGCTAAAAACACTTCCCTTGAACAAAGCATGATTATTTCTTTTATTATAGATGAATTCTTTCTTCTTTGCTTTGTTTTTTTTTGAGTTGTTCTGCCTTTGATGAAAATGACAGACACTGCAAGAACACAGCTGTCACCTACAGTAAAGGGCGTGAGCTCAAACAGACACCCATGACGAATTCTGCACAGTGTTTCACAGTCCTATACTTCCTGGTTAGATTTATTACCAAGTTAAGCTAAAGATGCCTGAAGTTGAATGTCAGTTGTACAACAGCATAGCACAAGCTCTCAGATGCTTGTTCTCGTGCTGCTTGGTTTGGGACTGATACCGATTTCTCTTTGGAAACTTTGGGCAGCGGCACTGAGAGTAAAGGGCTGGAAACTGACTGCAAAATGAGCCGCTACTTCTGTTCTTCTCAGAAGACTGATAAATACTGGTATGGCAGTGCTGATATTTAGTATATTGAAATGCACACTAGAAAAATGTGTGCATTGAAATGTGTTTCCTTATAGAAAACATGAGTCCTGCCTAATGTGTTTGCACCAGTGGTGTTGATACAAAGAAAGGGTCAAAAAGTGAATACACTTGTCCGTGTTTCTGGTGCAGTCTTACAAGCACTCTACTGTTTATACTATTTTCTGACTTTTAGTGACCTTACCCAAAAACTTTTATAAAAAAAAAATAGAATCTTTTTTGCTTCTTTTTGTTTGCTTGTTTGTTTTTTAAAATTTTATTTTTATTTTAGGCGGGGGCTTCTAGTAATTAGCTGGATTTACAACAAATGGCACACAGACTGTTAGCTCTGCATGTGTGCTATAACATTGGTGTTTACCCTATTATATTGCAATTTAAGTATGTCATAAAGTTTTATCAGTGATCACGCAGAAATAAACCGGAATGCAGAAGTACTGACCATGAAATATTAAGAGAATACAGTGTGAAACAGTATGTATTGACTTCTGGATAGTGATAATTGTTTTGATTGTGAAAACTGTAATGGGATACAGTGATACTCCTCATTTATATTTTGTGATGGTTGGGTATTTTTAGCAAATGAGTTGTCAGCAGAAAGGCTTCATTAGACCCATCAGGGTATCTGCCCATGAATAACGAATCCCAAACTATACTGACAGTTTCCTTAAGCCAAAATGATGGAGCACCTCTGACAAAAGCCATATTGTGCTCTCCATGTGAAGAGTGTGAAGAACAAAAGAGACAGTTTGTTCTTAATTTGGTCAGGTTAATATTGACACAGTTAGCTCAGAAGAATCCGAAGTGTGTGTAATATACGTTTACAGTGATCACTTGTGTAAATGGCTGTTGGCTTCATGAATCAGAAAGTGTAGCAAGGGAGAAATTACAAATTATTTCTGAATATTTCTCAGAGAGTTTGATTAATTTAGAGGCTTGTACAAGTTTGTCATCATGTTCGCTATTAAATTAAAAAAAGAGGTTTCTATAAAAAAAGTTGAGTTTCAGAGAAATAAGTTCCAATGTACAACCTACCTATAATTTGTATTGCATTTCCCAGCAAAAATGCATAATAATTGAAAGCAGGTCATGTTCAAAAATGCTTCAAAATCTGCGAATTTCTTAAGCTTTCTCATTCTGTTTAGCTGAATGATTTAAAAAAAAGTTTCAGAATATTCACCATATTTTTATGTTGTAGCACTGTATTTATATGCATTAGACAAGCAAATGCACAAATTTATTACAGATGCTAAGATACTAAATTTCTACAGCATCTATATTGCTATTAACTATATTGCCAGTGGGTATGTGAAATACATTTACTATTATATTCTATTTATTTCAGGTATAGCACATTTCAAGTAAACCAGCAGTCCATTCTTTGTTACAGGACATTTGGAGGGCATTATAACCAATACTACTTATATATGCTGTACCTGCTGTACACTGCAAATATGAGTTAACCTTTAAGCCAAGCTATGCTAATAAAGTAAGGAAACAAAATATAAAATGTATAACTGGCTGACCTTTGTCCTGGTTTGGCACCAATCCAGTGCATTTCCTCCTATGCTAGTTCATCAACACATTTTACAATGCTTGTAGTTAATTTGGGATGTATCAGCTTAACTGTTAAAATGAATAGCATTTTTTTTCATTTTTGAAAGAAATGTTTTATCTTCTGTTAGCATTTACAATATATGCAACATTCTGGTTATTTACTTAGGTTAGCAAATTTGTGGAAGAGTCCATATGTCTACTATATCTTTCAATACATAGTCTTTGTTAATTTATAAGATTTTGTTGTTTATGGAAATCCATTTATTTGAATGTTTGAATGACTGTACTGTTTGAATTGTGTCATTGGTATTAAGTAAAAAGAGTATATATAATAGATGTTTTAGGGGGTGGGAGTAAACTAAGTTTCAAAAGTTGATTAGTAATATTTGTTAGCACTAGTAAAATTACCTTTGCTTACTTTAAAATTAATGATTGAAATAATATTTTCATTTATAGTCCAGTCAACCAAAAAAAATTCTTCAGATAGAATGAGGATGCTGTAGGATGTATAATCTGATCTTGTCTTTTTTCATTGCTTAGTCAGCTGCATTTTCCAGCAAATCTTTTTGACCCATTTTTTAACAATGTCTGTTTACCAAGTGTTTCATTTTTAAGTTGTTACTTCATTAAGTAACATTACTTCATTAATAGATGTAACAACTGATGAGAAATATTTATTGTTAATTATTCAAGTTACAATGTTTGGGAAAAAAAAAAGCAGCTTGCATTCTCAGGTATTATTTGAATGTTAATAAGTGTTTATGCAGTAGTGGTGTGAGAAGCTTGTCCCTTCGTCCTGATTCCACAGAATAAATATAGTTGTGGGTTTCATACCTTTGCTGAATAGTGACTATTTTGTTAGGAAGTCTTCTGGGGGATAAATTTTGTGAGGTAAAGTTCACGAAATTAATGGATTTTCTGTAATCAGCATCATCTTGTTTGACCTGGCCTGTGTTTTGACATACCTTAATGACTTTATCAGTATTACTGCTGATTTGATGCCACTGTAAAACATACCTAACATCATAAAATAATCCGAATGTTTTGTTTAAAGACGTGGTGTACAGCAGTAGCATAGCTAAACCCTTTCCCATGCTGCTCTGAGCAGTCTCTTATCACTTGACAGTGTTTTGCACCAGGCGGCACTGCTCTGTCTTGATCCCAGTAAGAAAGACGTGCAGACTCTGTAAGGTATCTTTTAAAATACTATGTGCTAGAGCTAATACTACAGGGAGAGAACATTACAGATAAACTTATGTCCCTTTGGTTGCTTTGAACCGTGAGGGGTGTAACATCAAACAGGCTCTGACCCATTACAGCATGCTGGGCAGACCTTGACTACAGAATAGATTTCCCCCTTTTGGTCAGTTGAGGTATTAAAAGTTTGCTTGTTTGTATGTTTGTTTGTTTTCAAGGAAATAACTCCATTGGTTGTTTCTACTGTCAAACAGAAAGGATGTTCTCATGAGAACTCCATGCTTCTCTGTTAGATAAAGGCAAGGTCACATGGATGGTGCAGTCACCAGTACTGAGTGGGAGCTGTTGCAGGGTCCTCTCTTATAGTTAGATGGTGGAGCTTATTCAGCATCCAACGACAGTGAGCAGCACAGCACAGCCGGAGGGCCACGTTGTATGTGCTGCATGCATAGCTCAGGCCTGTGCCTTTTCAGATTATCTCTTTAACCTTTAATGAGTCCCCCAGTCAGGAGCACTACAGGTAGCACAGCTGGCTACTTCACCACTTCTGACTAATTGTTCTTTGCTGGCTGTCAGCCTCAGCACTTGTTCTAGCATCCTTGGTCTGTATTTTTCAACAGCGTAAGACAAAGCCAACTCCTTTCTTTCAGCATGTGAACAAGAGAGTTACTTACATGGCATTAAATTGTTGCTTTCTAGTTTTATTATACTGATTTACAGAGGTGCATTTGGGGAATATCCATGTATTATTTGTTGTTATTAAAACAGATATTTTTAGTATGGATGACCAGTAGACATTTTACATGCTGACAGTGCTCGTAGATTTCTTAAATGCTGGTGGTGGTCTTTGTTCTGCACAGATTCTGGGTTCTGAAAAGTTCATGAATATGGTTAACATTGCTTCTGTCTGTAGTTCCACCTTATGCCCAACTATAGTAGTTGCTGTGAATATAATGTCTGTGATCAAATATTTTCAAAATAATTACTTTACCCGAGGTAATGAATTACCTGAGAATAGGGATTTAGATAAGGCCATGTCAAGATCTCCTTTATTCTGTCAGAAATGAATGCAAATTAAGGTTAGGATGAGTGTAGATGCAATACAGAAGCTATAGCATCATGAGGCTTGAAGGCTAGATGTTTTTTAGACTGATCATTTATCTACCTTACATACAGTCATAAACCACTGTACAGACTAGATCCACAATTGGACCATGTCTTTCCCTGTGACCTACCGTCAGCTTGAATTGGCTGTGAGTGAGCAGCTGAGATAAGGAGTTACTGAGGATCTTATATATATTAAGGAAGATCTTCAGATAGTTTTGAATCTGTTCTAGTTCAAATTTTTTATTCCAACAGTTCATAAGTATTCCAACTGTGTTTAGGACTGCAATAACTGAAGTCACTTTCCCATGCTTAAGCATGTTTTGGGACTTTTTCGAATATACCCAGTACCTGAGCCTTCAGAAAAATGTTACCAATTTGGACATTCAAACTTTATTCCTCATAATTCTTCACTGTATTTCCCTATTCAGGTTTCATATCTGAATGTCCACCAATAAACTGATAGCTGACTTCTGCTTGTGCCGTAATCTGCATGAATCTCACATAAAGCGAATTGTGAAGTGCTATACAAACATCAAAGCAGAACTTCATTACTAATCTAGGCAAGAATCTACTTCCAAAGCATTTGAAAAATAGATTGTTTTAAGTTCAACTTACAGGGAGGGAGACACATTTTGTGGACATATCTGAGCAGATTAATGAATAGTATTTGTATATATCTTACCAAAACAGTAATTTATCAGGTAGGAGACAGATGCAAGGGAATAACATGCCAATCTGCATATACAGTTGTTTTGTGTTTATGATGAACTGCTGTTTATTCAGGACTAGTGTAGCTTGGCAGCATCAGAACAACTATAGCATATGACATTGTGCTTAGCTTGAAGTTGACAAAAAATTTCTCAAATACAAACAGAAGCATAATGGCAAAAATAAAATTTCTGAGAATGTTTTCATTTTCAGTTCTCTGAAGTGATGACTGAAGAGGGATATTTGCACTTTGTGCATTATATCCTCTGGCCAGAAAGAGAGATGTATGGTTTATATTGCAAAATCTAGATAATTCTACATTGCACTAGTCTAAGTGGAATTCTCTTGCCAGTTACAGCAACTGAGGTATGCTAACGTTTCTTGATATTTTCATTACAGATTTGTATGGGATGAGCTAGGAAAATACACTGACGTTTCTTTGCATTTTTTACCATATTTCAGGACTGTGTGTTACACAGGAGTCTCCTTGGTGAGCTGAAAGCATTCATAGATAAATATGGGGTTGATGTACTTGTCATTTTGGCCAACTCTTTGTCAGATGAGGAGCGAATGAAACGGCAAATTGCAGTATACTCGGAAAACTTAGAGCTAGGCAATCAAGTAAGTACCTGGAAAAAGAATCTAAAAATGTTTTTCCTGAAAACGTATTTTTTAAACTAGTTAATGGTGAAGTGTTGGATAATTAAGTGGAGCTAGGAAGTAACTACATTTGTCTGGAAACTGAGTAGTTATTTGAAATGTCTGTATTATTTACATGACGCAAAATGCATGATCGTAGTATTTATAATTATTTCAGACCAGCCTAATAAAAATACTGAATAGTCACAAGAAATACAGTAAGACAGAATATTTTTCAGCTTAGTTAAAACAGGATGATCTTTTTCACTGGTTTTGTCTTGGTTTTCTATTGTGACCTACACAATCAAATCTTTGACAGTGGGTCAAACATATTGTAAATGGTAGTGACCAAAACTCATGTCAATGTATTTTATTGATAAATAGTTTAAGCTCTGTAATGAACTCAAATTATTTCTAGAATGTTAGTTTATCCAGTCAGATGCAGTCCATTTTATTTCCCATATATTTATTCCCAAACTGAGGAATTCACTCCAGCGGCAACTTCTTGTACCATATTCTTGGTCTTAAAAACTCAGAAATCTTAAGGCAATAACTAAACATTTATTTGAATATTTATTTTTTTTTACTAATGAGAAGTGAACTTGAAAGTCAAATACTATCATTTCAAGTAAACATTCTGACCAATTACATAACATGTATTTTGTATTAAAAAATAATTTTAATATTTCGTCTATTTAGGGTTCATAAAAAGGCTGTTGTAGTTAAATGGCAAAGAAATAGGATAACATGAATAGATAGGTATGATTGTTGCACAGTGAAGTAAACAACACTGTGCCCTGGTACCTATGATTGCAATGGCATTTGAAACATCCTATTTTTCAACAGATTTGCTGCGAATTAGAAGAATGTCAGAATCCTTGTTTGGAGTTGGATCCTCTAGAATGTGGATGTGACCAAATTCTTATTTATCATCAAGAAAATTCTTTGGTGACCTGTGATCAAATTTTTCTTCTCATTAAGGAAGTCATAAATAGAAGACAACCAGAAATGGTATCAAACAGTAGAACTTCTTCTACTGAAGCTGTAGCTGGGAGTGCTCCGCTTTCACAAGGATCTTCTGGTATCATGGAGTTATATGGTTCTGATGTAGAACCACAGCCCAGTTCTGCCAATTTTATAGAAAATCCTCAAGATCTAAATGGATCTATACAAGCCCATGTTGACCTTAATGTAGATCTTGTGAGTCCAGACAGTGGGTTGGCTACCATTAGAAGCAGCCGGTCTTCCAAAGAGAGCTCTGTTTTCCTTAGTGATGACAGCCCCGTTGCAGAAGGGGGTGCTTCCCATCATAGTCTTCTGCCTGGCTTTGATTCCTACAGCCCTATTCCTGAAGGAGTAATAGCAGAAGAACAAAAACCTCAATCTAGAGACAACAGCGACAACTTTGACCTTTTCAATTTTGATCTAGCACCTGTGGTTACAGCTCCATCTGAGTCATCTTCTCGTTCTGTTGACTGTTCTCCAGCAGATGACTATTTCCTTAATAGTGATTCATCAGAAGGACAACTCACTGTGCAGAAAGAACTTGATGAGGCAAACCTTTTAGAAAGTGATACAGCAAACTATTCAACCGACTTACTTATTACAGCAAATGAGGAAGACAACTTAGCTGAATTTGATGAGAATCCAGGAGAAATGTGTGAAAAAACTTCAAGTTTGATCAACTTAGTTGAAGGTGATTCTTCCTCACCAGAAATGTTGAAATCTTCTGATTCAAGAATTCCACCAACTCCTATGAACAGTCTAGTAGAAACTTCACCATTAGATAATGGGCAGCCTTTGTTTTTCCCACAAGATGTCATTAAAAAAATTAATGAAATAGATGGCACAAAGTATTCTCAGTCTCGTGTTAGATATGGAAGCTGGTGGGATGGGTTTGACCTAGAGTCCCGAAATGCAGATACATGGAGTTCAAGTGAGCAGGAATCTGTATTTCATAGCCCTGTCTTATGGAAGGATTGTAACACAAGTCCATTGCTACGAGAACATGTTGACAGAAGAGCATCAGATTCTGTATTCCTCCAAAAGCAGCCAAAGCAAATGGAATACATGAGACCAGGTCTGTGGGATAATCAGTTTAAAAAAGACAACCAGAACCAGGAGAACAAAGAGGAAAACAGTGAAGATTTGTGTTTGCAAGCTATGTCTTTAGAGGAGACAGAGCAAGAACCAGAGAGTTTTACTGACCCATGGAGGGTCAGTCAGCCAACACCTGTGATGTCAGATGCATGGTGTAGTGGGGAAGGGAAAGTTAGTCAGCTAGCTGGAGACTCTTACGAAGCCTGGATTAAATTTGATGCAGAAGACATTGCTAGATCCCCTGAAAATTTATGGAACATGCCAAAACTGGATACAGAAAAAAAATCTGTGAATGTTCCTGAGGAATGGGCCATATCAAAAACCAGTTTATCAGATTCTTCAGAGATCACAGCAGACAATGAGACTGAAAATCCACCTGTCCAGGTATCTCCAGAAGCCTGGGATAAAGAAAGATATTATTCATTAGAAGAATATGGAATATCTGAAAATACTAATTCTGGCATCAACAATATACAAAATAATTCCAGATTACAAACAGAGAAAAACACTCTGTTAGGTGACGCTAAACATAGACCAAAACAATTTGAAAATATAGAGGCCTGGAATATATATGATAAAAACATCAGGAAAGAAGTATCAGAAATAGTGGTGCCGTGGGATGATACTTTCTCATATAAACGCTCAGATCTTAGTTCATCAAACATAGGTGAAGATTTAGTTGTTTCACCACCAGACACCAGTTACTCAACATCTGATTCATATATATCACCTACATATGTGGAAGATGAAGGAGAAAATGAGGACAAAGATTTTGACCAAGCAACGGTTACTGATAAATTCATAAACCCAAATTTGGTTGAACCAAAAGCACTTGAGAAACCAAATAATGAACCATTATCTCCTAGAAACATGCCTTTTTCAAGCCCTATGGACACAGACATCTGGAACACACCCCTAAATAATGTTGCCCAGTTACAAGAAAGAAATTCTGAAAATACTGCTCTTTCTACCTCTGCTAAGCCTTTGCTTAATTCAGAACAGGCAACTAATCAGTATTTTTCAACTGAGATTTATAACAATGGAAATAACTTCTCTGTATCTGAAAACAGAAGAGTACCACCACTATACAATCAAACAGTGAATGACTTATCACCACCACAGAATGAATTAAATACTGGACAGACTTCAGCTGGAAACGTAGAAACAGTGACCAGTGTTCTTGTAGAAGACATAGATACATCTATGCCAACTTCAGATGCTGGGGATAGTTTGGCTCAGAAAACATGTGACATCGGAAGTGAAATACTGAGTAAGGAGGCACCAGAGAATACTGGTGATGATAATAAAAAGCTGGATAGCCAGCATTCAGAGCAGCAGCTGAACTCATGGAGTTTACAAAGTGAACAGGATTCTGAGGAAGGCTGGGACAATGTCATTGTCATCTCTCAGGAAGGGGAAGAGAAATACATGAGAACAGATGGAAAGCAAACTATTACTGACATTTGTAACGAACCTGTACAAAATGACAGTGAATTTTCATGTAATGCGGATTCAGAAGAAAACAGGTCAACTTTTGAAGTTCTCAGCTCCCTAGAAAAAATGAGGAGTAGTGTTAATCTAGAAGACTTAGTCACAGAGAATGAGTCATTTTCCAATCAAATTGATCTAATCAGTCATGAAGAGAAGAGAGAATTGTTGCAGAATGATGCTGAGTCTTCTTTAAATGTTGCTGAGGAAAACAGGAATTATGAATCTTTAGGTGACTCCATTCCGCAAAACTATAGTTATAGTGAAACAACTCAGCCACTTAGTGAGAAGTATGAAAAGGAGACTACAGTTACAGAGGATGCAATACATCCTGAGATGGAAAGTATCTCTGAAAATTCTCATAAGGGTAGTGATAATCTGGAAAATAATTCTTCTAAAATGCCTGGAAAATCAGGCATCTGGAGTGACTCTGGAAAGACAGTTTGTGACTTAGCCACATCAATTCCTTTGATGAATGAACCACCAGAAGCACTGGGAGAAGTGAGAGACAGCTTACATAATGTGGTTCCTAGCCATACAGACATTTCTGAGTTAATATCTTTTGAAAATAGCTCAGAACTAAGCAGTGCTCATGAAAATGTTCTCATAGTTGAGTCTCCAGAAATTAACTGTCAGCAGAGTCCTTCTGCTGAATATGTCAGTGTTCCTGACATCACAGATATGTCTATGGTGGAAAATTTATTTTCACATGAAATAGCTTCAAGGAGAAACGAAAATTCTGAAAATTTAGAATCTGCTAATAACCTTTGCAGAGAGCTTTGTGTAACACTTAATGACAGTTTTCCCAAAATCGCTTGGAATTTACAGCAGTGTGAAGATTTGAAATCTTCTGCAACAAATTCTGAGGCAAGTGAAGTCCATGAAATGGCAAACACCACAAGCAGTGTTTCAAAGGATATACAGATCAAAAGTTATTTGGAAGAAGATAATGTATGGAGTGGTTCAATAAATGATTATACACACTCAAGTGGAACAAGTCCTGATTTAAGTGATGCATCTGTGAATGTGTGGGGAGACCTTCCAGTTGCCAGTCATCACAAAGAAAGTAGAGATACGTGGGATATTAGAAGTGATAAAAATCTTGAGGATGCCTGTAAAAGCAAAGAAATTGGGAATGAATTTCAAGAGGGATTTGAAACGAGTGCTGAACAGAACAAAGTTCCTAAAAGCTTAGATTTTTGGAATGCCCATGTAGATGATGATACTGTATCTTCTTTATCAAGTCCTGAAATAAATGAGGATTCAGAGAATTCAGAGGCATGTCCAGAATTAATGAATGAAGATTCCACTTCTGAAAACAAAGCATCTGAGATTGGAGAGGATTATGCACAATCCAATGCAAGAAGTCCTGAAAAAAACAAAGACGATTTAAATGCAAAAACTGAAGTGGGGGAGGAGATCCAGACAGACATCTTAAATGAAACAATTAAAGCTAGGAATGTATCACAGGAGAACTTGACTATAATGAAGTATAATGAGAATTCTGAATGTTTAGATCACTGGGAAACACTTCAGAACAAAGATGAAGTGAGTATTTTCAGTGAGAAAATGGGTAGCACAGAAAACTCACATTTGTATCAAATGAATGAAGATACCACAACGACTTCAATGACTTTTGCTGTTGGTGATAAGGAAGGCTATTCTTCAGAAGCTGCAGATACGTGGAGTATGTCACTAGAAGCTGATTTAAGAACTGATCCAAAATCCACTGTAGGAACATTTGATTTTCCACATGATAGCTCAGAATGGTGGAATTCACCAACTTGTGAAGAAAAGCCTGTGGAAGACCAGTGTTCTTTTTCAAGTCAGTCTGTAAACGAACAATTAACAAACAGTAAGGAAGAGTCCTGCAGGTCACCTTCACAGGATGAAGAACTAACAGAAACACATTTCACTGGAACAGATAATGATAGAAATCAGCCTCCCCACCTTTACTGTGATGGAGGAGAAAATGAAAAACTAACACATCCTATGAATATTTCTGATAGTCAAGTAAATCGAGATGTTGTAGAGTTCAAACAATTTGATCCTTTCATAGTAGATAAAGAAGAAAGGGTCTTGAAAGAGCAAATGTCTCCTGCAGATGAGGGAAATCAACTGACTTCACAGAATCCTTTTTCAGATTATCAACAGGGTATGTCAAGTACAGCAGTTCAAGAAAACACAGTTCTTGATCTACCAAAAGACAACGAGAGAAATGCAAGTCTCATTCCTCAAGAACAACAGCCAGACACCTGTGAAACATTAGAAGTGCACACCCCCCAGCCAGATGCTTTCCTTGTAGAAGACTTATCTTTTGAAATGACAGAGAAGTCCAGTCCAGGATGGAGTGTATTGGTTCCCCAAACTGCTGTTATCCCAGATATTTTACAAGATAACACACAAGAAAGTAATCAGTTGTTTTCAGTGGAACCTGACCTGTGGACTAATGCTGAGCAGCTTGTCACTTTGAAATCAGATAGTGAAAATCCTGATCTATTAAGTCATTGTGATCAAGACAATAGTTCCGAGGCATCAAGCAGTCCAGATGTGTGCCAAGAGCATGAAGCTAAGCATTCCTCTATCCCATCTCCTCAAATTAGCATGGAGCCTGAAGCTGAAGATAGTCAGCTGATTCACACACAGTCAAATATGTGTGAAGATGCAGATGCTGATTCGAAGTGTCAGTTCATAATGCAGAAGGTAAAGGCAGAGTCTGAAAGTAACGGTCCCCAAGACTATGATCTGGGAAAGGATGATGAATCCTATCAGTTAGGCTCTTCCAATACTCAGGAGCCTTCAGAATTTGCAATTCTGAAATGTGATCTACAAAACAAAGTTGTTACTGAGCCGGTTGACTCAGTTGAAATCCCCAGTGAAGTTTTAGGAGCAACATCCTTAGATCTGGAAGACACATTCCATGGAAGTTATACCCCTGCAAGCGATCAAGGAACACCACCTGATTCAGCTCAAATAGTGACCTTCCAAACACATTTTGTTCCCATGGATTTCAGTCTACCTGATAGGGCAGAACAAAGCCTACAAGAAACGAGTGCTTTGGCCAAAGCTGGAATATATTCTGATATTGACCATACGACAATAATGGGTGATGAGCTGGATGTACCAGAAGAACATGTGGATGGATCTGAGACAGGGGTAGAACATAACATCCTTAACACATCAGTCACTAGTACCCCAGTGAGCACATGTGGTGAAATTAACATATTGGAACTAGCAGGCAGTGAAACGGTAGACAGGGAATCAAGTGATACACAGATATTCTTTCCCAAATCCTTTCTGCCTGGTGATAATGAAGGCCATGAATCTGATTCAAATAACCAACTGGTTGATGACATAGTGAAAGAAAATGAAGATGTAATTGAGAATGATGTTCCTGTGTTTAAGGCAGCGTCCAGTGATCAGTCACCAGCAACATGCACTCCACCATCCTATGTGTCTTTTGATGCCAAACTCTCCAGCAGCAGAGAGTATAAGAAGGATGAGCTCTTGTTACAGCAGCCATTTTGTGACAGCGTTTCTTTGGAAAAGCCTTTACCACTGCTTACCCCTTCAGAAGCTGCTGAAGGCATCCTAATGATCAAAGACAGCAGCATCAAAGATCAGGTATCTGACACACCAACAGAGGGTCTTCAGGAGAATTACACCTCAGTACCTTCACTCTTAGAGCCTGAAGTAACTCTAGGAGCTTCTGAGATTCTGGAAGGAAAATCTGAACCAGAAACAACTGATCTCGACTCACCGCCAGGTGGAGATAAAGAATCACCTGATGGTAAGAAAACCTGCACTCTTTCCAGAGCAAGTTCATAGGACAAAGAAAGAGGGAAATGTCTGGAGAATTACTGCTGAATGTTGAGGCTTTGAGTGAAGTTTGAAATTTGTGTCCCCCCGATGTACAAAGCTCGTTAACTGGAGAACACCTCTAGCATCACACTTCTAGACAGATTTAAACCCTTTAAACATTGCAGTAGGGACCTTATTTCTGTTGTTCATACAGGATCTACAGGACACTGAATCATTTGTCCCTTAGGAGTGATTATGGTGTTAATGTATAATCTTTAACAATAATAATGATGATGATGTTATAAAATTCAAGTACACATTAACAGAGGCTCTCAAAGCAAACTGAGAAGAGCTCTCTCACAATACTGATTTAAAGAAATCATGATGACTAAAACAATAATTCAAAAACTAAAACGAGTTTCTGTTTGCCTTTTATTTTAGAAGCTGGCACTGACTCCCTGCTTTGTAGGGAGAAGAAGCTGAGAAATTCCTCTGAGAGCCCTGAACTGGAAAGTACGGAAAGTAAGGAAGATGTGAGGATACAAGTGTACAGAGATCCAGCTTCACTGGGTATGGATTACATCCTTGTTACTGAGGAAGAAAATATACCTTCAGAAAAGAATATGCTTGAAACGAAAGAAAGTGATTTTGCATTTCAAGAGGCTAATGTAGCTGAACAAACAGAATTGCATGAACACATTTCACCAGGCTCCTTGGATACCTTTCAGCCAATCTCCATAATAAACAAAAGGGAAGACCAGTCTGTTTGTGAGACTGAATGGGACTTAGACGAGAAAAGCTCTTCTGTTGTGCCCCAAAAGGTGGATGCTGAAAGGAGATCACAGGAAAGCTGTGGGCAAGATGAGGGCTGGATTATATTGGGCCAGAATGAAGTTAGTGATGTATCACCTGCAGAAATTTCTGCCGAGTCAGAGGTGCCAAAAACAGGGTCTGGACATTCTGGCAAAGAACTGGAAGCTGCCATCGTGCAGGAATTGATTCTTGACACTCAAGCAGAATCTCAGGTAGAAATTTCCTTTCCAAAAGCGTTTGAATATGAGGACTGCTCTCCCTTGGATGGTCTGTCTACTGAGGATGAGAGTATGAACATCACAAGAATACATGCTTTTGTGTTGCAGGTGGCTGGTGGTGATGCCCAGTCAGAAGCAAACTCTCAATGGAGTCTCGAAAATAACATAACAACAGAGCAAGAAATTAAAGAAGAAACAGTGTTTCTCAACACTGAAAGAAAACTGAGTCAAAAATCAGGGTAAGGAAAAAATTACCCATTTCCTTTCAAAAGTCTTCTGTTTACTCATTGTCAATGTTATTAAAGTGTATAAGATTACAAATAGATGGCAGGACTTCCAAGTTTGAAGTACTACTTTTATTTATGTTGCTTAAGTATCTCTATATTCCTCCCTGGATTAAAACAGAATCTTGATTCTGGTTCTCTTGAATAACAGTCAAGATAGGACTCTCTTGTAATGCAGGAAGATAGTAATGCCACTTCCTTGCAGAAATAAATCCATCTTCATTAATGAAGTCTCACAGACTTCATAATCTGCCTTTAAATCTTAAACAGCTGTGGCCAGGGAACCCCCAGGACCACTGGACCACTACATCAAGATGCAATGCCAGTGATGAGACTGTGGAGGCACTGAAGTGAAGTACTATTCCTGCCTTGTGGAAAATTGTTCAGTAGGCAGATGGGAGTAGTAGGTACCTAGAGTCTGAAAAATATACTGCTTATGGAAGAAAGAAAATGATGTTGGAGAACTACAGTCTTTGCAGTTATTTTCAAGCTGTAATCAGATCAGAGCAGCATTTCTTTCTGTGCTGACTGGCTTGGCAGTTGAGACGATACAGGTAGAATATATTTGTGCCTCCCTTCAAGTGGACATGCAGCCTCTGTGTAGGTAGAATCTGTCACCAGACAGAGAAGGAGATGACCCTGGCTCTGGACTCCATGCGCTGTAGTGGTTTGATGCTTCTGCTGTTGCCTCCTCGTCTTTTACAGCCAGGAGGTTGTAACAGCTACTGTACACTTACAGGGTAGCCACAGAGATGCAAGTGTGGAAGTTTGATCTCCGTGGCATCTTCCAGTTTTACGGAGAGGAACCTGGCAGGGTGTTTATAGAGTGAAATTCTTGTGAACAGCAAAAGAAACTTCCTGGTACAAATAAAACTGAGGGCTGTAACTTCTTCATATGTGTTTCTCCTTTTGAGCTGAACTTACCTAAAAGAACATACGTGGTATGAAACATGCTCTTCTTGAAATGTAAGACTGATTTTTTTTAAAGTTTCTCCTAAGGACTTCAATGTAGACAATATATCACCTTCACTGCTGCTATTACCAGGTTTTAATTGACTTGCAATTTATTTTAAACCGTATTTTTTTGTACTTTCACTATTTGTCAATTTTAGCTGTACACCTTTTCCCCTTAAAGTTCGCATGCCTGTCTATGACAGTACAACCCTGACAACAACATGTAACAATAGTCTGATAGAAAAATACGGCTTTTTACTAACACTGAAATAGCAGTTCAAGTCCTATTAGTATTTCCAAAATGAAGAGTTCAATGGTTGTGGCTTATCTTCCCTCACACTTGTTAAAATACCTCCTCTCTAAACATTTTCACACATTTTTCAAAGAGCACGTTGTTAGCACGAGATCAGACACTGTTAAAGCTGAGTTGTTTTTAATACACAGTAAGCTCTGGCTTAATTCTAAACATAACCTTCATTTTCAGAAACCCTGAAATACAACAATGTTATTTGCAGGCTTAAATTTAAGCATCTGGATAGGACTTTACGCTGTTTTGACAGAAAGTATTCTGGGTTATATACTTTACTCCCCAACTCTGTCTCTGGCTGAAATTGCCTGTTTCTAGGCAGACAGTACTGAGGAGAATATGTGACGAGAGGGGCTTGGTTTCTGTGAAGCAGTGACAAGTTTTCTTGATGCAAGTTAGCATTTACTGCCCTCAGAAAAAAGGCAAGTCTTAAGTGTCAGCAGGAGATGAGTACCACCCAATTCTGGACTGTCCGAAGTAAACTAAATGCTGAGGGCTTGACCCCAAAACTATCAAAAATGAACTAGTTGGCACAACATTTCCATGCCACCCCATCCATCAAATTTCTAACTTCTATTCTGGAAGGAAAAAAAAAATCAATTTTCTACAAATAGAGAAATTTGGAAGAAGCAAAACTACTAAAATCCACAAGCAGTTGTTTGGAATTCACATTAATGTATGGAAAAGTGGCTTGAGATTTACGTTACCTAAGAAAACTAACATGCTTTGACTTTGGGTTGGTCTTCTTGTTAGGAATAGCCCACATGCTAGAAGCCTCCCTCTCCATTTGCTTTGTAGGCTTTCTCTGGGAGTTTGTCAAAAGCAACTCATTCAATGAGTAAAACTTTGTTTGTTTGTTTGTTTGTTTTTTGACATAATTTCTAGTGAAAATCTTTAAATCAATAACTTCCTATTACCTCTGCTCACAATAAATACTGAACAGGATAGGAAATAGGAGGGGTTGTTTAGCGGTGCTGGCTGAAGGCAGGCTTGCAAAGCTCACATGAACAAATCAGCTGTCAAATCCTTTGTCTCCCATTAAAAAAAAATTAAAAAAAAAAATTAAACACAGCCAGATGCAGACCCTGCTTAAGTCATGCTGACTAATTACAAGCAGGCAATATCCCAGGGCTTGAGTTGCCATGCTTACATGCCAGTGATGCTAACATTCCAGAGATGAAAAAGAAAACCAGTCCAGGTGCTTGCTTTTAAATGATTTTTACAAATCAATACAATGGAGTTGAGAAAACTTTAAAGCATTAAGATTCCTTGTGAGATACTTCAAAAAAGACCCTGATTTTCAAACTTATACCGGCACTACAAAAAACACCTCTATGGCCATGGATTTATAATTTTTTCTTTTCATTCTTTTGCTATGGGTTGCTGGATCCACTGTGAGAAGTGCTCTGCTGTTGCTTAGGAATTTCTGTTTATCTCCAGAGTAAAAACTTGAATCTTTTACTACATTAGTAGTTTGCATTGACATTTCAGATGCAGAACATTCATTATTATTAGTGCTTAGTATATTCCCTTAGACTGATTCTTGAAATAAAGTAAAAAAAAAATGGACCATATTAACAACTATTAAGTGTGTTTTCAGGTAAATGCCTGGTGGGATATGATGCATTGCACAAGGAAGGAACACAGTAATCCTTGGTCTAGAAAGCCTGGGGAAACTTCCATTGTGGGATTTTTTGTTATCTGAATCAACAGTGACTGTTGTATGTACCAAATGTATTTTCAGTGGCTATTTCTGTCCTTAATGGTAATTAAGTTGAAGCCCAGAGAAGGAAAGAAAAGCAAAGAAGTCATTCAGCATCTGCATTAACAAGCCATTATGGAAGCACAGAACTGTTAAAATCTATTTTACTTTGGGTTTGTGTTTTGTTGTTAGATGTTTTGAGTTGGTAAGTTACAAGCTCTAATTGAAGTATTCTGCACCATTAATATTATTCAAAATATTCCTCTCTTCATACCTAATAGAGACTTCATACCTAATAGAGATTGCTTTATGGTGCAGCTTTCCACTCAGCTTCCCCTGTGATTTGTAGTTGATGTTCAATAAACTTAAAATAAGCAGATATGTTTCAGTGGTTGGGTAATAACTTTTTAGGTAGTGGCAGAGACACATGTAGATGTTCCTACAGATGCCCATATCATGATTAAAGCCATGGAGGCTTTCATCCCTTTGAAACCAAGGAAGACACACAAAGAAATATTGTAGTAGTGTACTAAAAACATGGAAATAATTAATTCTGGATTTTTCATTAAACCTCTTACATAAACAACCAAAGAAACAGCAACTGATGTAGAAGCATGTAATTAGAGACACGTTTTAGAAAGATCTTTAGAAACACTTCCTTCTTAAAGGAAGTACACCTCAGTGGTGCAGCTTGCAAGTCTGAAATTAATCGACCTTCTTGGCCAGCAAAGCTTAAAACGATGTGATACAGTAGAACTGTCAGCCCTATGGGAGGTTGTGTCACTAGTGTTGTCATGTGAGAGAAGAAACTCTCCTTTTCTCTTTGTATCGCCATAGAGTTTCTGGACAACCTAATGGTGCTCGTTATCAGGCTCTGATTCTGCCAAAGATCTACATCTCTGAAGCAGGCTTTTGGTAGAACTGAACCAAAGTCTGAGAGTTAGAGATATGTCCTTCTGCCTAACTTCTTGTACTTCTGAAAAGCCATTATTTTGACTCAGCAGGTTCTTTGATGCTTCACTGAATGTGACTCGTGCTTTGACTGAATATTTCTAAGCTTATGCTTAATTAAGTCTGCTTTGGATCAGAAAATTTAGGATCCTTAATCTGAAGGTCCAGCTGTATAGCTGTGCCCTGAGCACAGATTACATTCTCTGATCATTTTTTTTGTTGTTGTTGTTAAATAGTTTTGCTTTATGCAATTACATTTGAATTCAGGGACCAGAACCTGTAACACCCTTCTCTGTGACTGTACCCCTAAAAGTGACTTTGTCACTTCAATCACAAGATCTTTCTGTAGTGCATCCTGTGCTTCCCACAGGGAAGCTTTCCTTATGGCCTGCTGGTTGTTGTTTCATACCCCTTGGGGGTTGTATAGAAAGTAGGTACCTTATTTGTAGGCATGTACTTCACCTTCATATCCTTAAATATGGCTCAAACACAGTATCTCTGAAGAAAAAATGTACTCGTTATTTGTATTGAAACAGATGATGGGGGCATCCCAACTAATTGATTACTGAATTGGTAGTCCAAATTCTATGGAGTTACGGAGGTCGTTTACTCAAAAACTGTCTTCTAAGCCCCTTTCTGCATCTACAGTTTATTCACATGTCGCAGTTTAGGTAAAACTGAAGTTCTTGCTTGCTGAACTGAAGTAGGTGCTGAAGTAAGTTGCTTGAGTAGTGGAATAAGGATCATAAGGGAATAAAGGATGCAGTTTGCTATGTGTGTTTTTTTTCACTCATCCAGAAAGTGTCTGTCATTTTGGCTATAAAAATTGACTGTTATGAAGAGTGAATTACAGTTTTGAAGCAGTAAGTGTAAACAAGGAGAATGAAGAAGTGTGTTAAAGACTTGGTGTCTACTGATCACTGCCCCTTTCATTCTATTGTCAACTATAACAGATCTCCAGGGCGTCCAACTGAGCTTTAAGAAAGTCTGTAACATGGTGGTAAAGCTCTTCCCTCCTGTTCTGTTCCTCTGCTGGGGAAAAAAAAAAAAAAAAAAAAAGGCAGCAGGAAGAGAAGTATGAGGATGTGAGGATGTTTGCTAGTGTTAGAGCACCGAAGAGAGGATATAAATCTGTCTCACCAGAAATAATAAACAGCAGGGGGTTATTTGGCCTCATGAAAAAGTACAAAAGTACAAAAAGATTTGATAACACATTATTAATGTCAATCTTTCTAGAAAGAAAACAGCTTTTCTTTATGGCTTTCCATATGTGAGCAGCCAAGAGTGACTAAATTTAGAAAGGAAGAATTCATGCAGCATTATACAAATGTTGGGTATGCAGGATAACATACTTCACTGCTGCTGCTACTGGAGGTGAGCCAAGAATAAAATTTATGAGGACTGAAGGTAATTTTCTCCCTTATAGAAGATTAGCCTGTCTTACATAACTGTGTGAAGCTAGGTGCTGACGCAGTAGTGGGGAGCCAGAGGGAGAATGCAATGCTAGCTTTTACATATCTGCACATTTCGCACATCGTGTGATTGTGTATACCAGATCATTCCTGCTCTTGTCTTCGCTGTAGGAAAGGATTCTCATTCTTTCCTTAGTAAAAAAAGTTAGAAAGAGCTGAGGGAAGCACTGTGAAGTGATGTATTAGCTTGAGGAGATAGTGAGAGCAGTAGAGATAAGGGCATTGAAGTTTGGAAGGTTTGGGGGAGACTGTGGAGAATCAGTGGCAAAACTGAGTGGCAAAAAAATAAAGAATTTCTTTGAACAACTGCCAAGATTTATTTAATCCACTAACAACAACAACAACAAAATATTCTCCTCCTGATGTTTGATGTTCACAAAGAAGCAGGAATCACTCTTTTCTGCTTGCTTGCATAACGAATTTTTGGAACAGTTACTTCTCCCAATGTCTATGTCCAAAATAGCTCACTGTAACCATTGCTGTGCCCAGTACTGTAAGCAAGCCCTAGTTTGCTTCTTGTTTGAATGGGCAACACAATCTGCTATATTTCAGAAGCTAAAAGAATTGAAAATCTGTTGTAAATTTATAGAGGCCACATTCTGCAAAGTAACCTTTACTTCCCTTTGGATGAATGTTTCTTTTTTTTTTTTCCCTGCATGCCAGTCTTTCACTCCTATCATTGTTTATTAATTGGCCAAATACATTGGAAAGCAATTTCAGGCACTGTGGGGACCAGACATGCAGCTTCAGTGGTGCTTCCATCTCCTGATGACCTCTACAATGATGGACTTGAAATAGGAGTTGAATTCAGGTCTCCCACTAGTCAGTACAATGTGTGACAATTCACTAAACACGAGGAGCATGCTTTAAAGGTTAAAAATAAACATGCAAGGAAAGAAGCAACAACTGAGAAGGTTTCTTGTAGTCAGGTCCACGTAAATGAAAGTTAATGCCTTGTAACAAAAGTAAAAAAAATGGTATGAAACTAAACAAAAGTTTTGACTGGCATGATCAAGAACTCATTAGGACTGCTGGCTCAGAACTTGAGATTTCACTGGTCATCCAAGTTGACCATTCCCATCTAAAGATGGGAAGCTATACAACTGATGTATTTTACACTGTTATTTATTGTGCTAATCTAATTAGTGTAGTAATATACATTGCATACTAGAAGTTATATGTCATACATTATACTTTGTAAGAATGTTGCTTTTGTGAAAATGAAAGAGTCACTGGGACAGATTCAGATCAGAGAACTTTCTGACAGTATTAAATTAACTGAAATATATTTTTTTCTAACAATCTATTTTTATGTCAGCAAATCTCACTACCAAGCTTTTATTTTAATTGATGAACGTAATAACATATGCTGTTCGTGCATGTGTTTTCATAACACCATTTCTTTCCCTATACTTGATTTGGCCTATGAAGTCATGACAACCATCTTTTTTGTTATCAATTTTGGGGTGATACAGTATTTTCCATCACCATCTGGAGGTTGAAAATTAATTAAAACTAAAAACCCAGTTTTCCATTGCAGAGCCAGCTGTTAAACAATAGCAGAAGCCAATATGGTGATGATCCCATTTTTGTAAAGACGGTGTTAATATTTACATGCCAAATACCAAGTAGTTTAAAAATCTTTTAACCTTTTAAGAGGACAACACTGTAGTATTAGACAAACAATTTAAAAAGGAAGAAAAAGCTATTTACTATTACTCACTTGAGATCATGAGATTGTACTTAAATTGTGAGGCTGGGCTTTCTTAAGCCAAAAAGACCTGGACTGTGTGTGTATGGTTTAGTGGCCACATCAAAAACTACTCTGCTATTCAAAGCCCCACATTTTTCTGAAATCACTATATTCCAACCTTTGTGATCAGTGACAAGATTCCAGCCTGAAGCATTAGTGGGCTTTCAAACTTAACCCTGTTGATGCAAGACCTGACTTCTACAGTGAGCCCCTGTGAATTTTATGGGTCTCAGCAAAGACTCCTAAAGTCTCAAAGACGATCTGTGTCATTCTGAGCACACAGGATAAAGGCTGCAGCTTCTACCATAGTGCCAGTTTCGTAGCAGTCATTCAGCTAATGATTTCTATTGTACAGAAATACCTTATAGCTATACTTCCTGTATACAGCTTCCCGGTGTCTGCACTTACAATCTTGAATTAAAAATTGTCCACTTGAAAAAGTGCTTAAAAGTATTCCCATCTTTAGGAATGTTTGTTAGTTAGGTGGCAGTAGTATGAAAGATCACATTTCTGCACCAGTGTCATCTTTAAAAAGTATATTTTCATGTTGTTGATGGTTTTTGTGTTTTTTTAAATGCTTGGTGTTCATCTGGTGTTCTTTAAAAGAGTGACTGGGGACTGATTTACCAGGACGTACTGCAGTATACAAGGAAAAGTTTTTCTGTAGGATTACTAATACCATGATGATCAAGGTGGGAACCATTGAATTTTTGTTCATGCTGTGCTGTAGGTGTACATGGAGCTGTACTGATGAAAGAAGATATGGTTAGGTTTTTGTTTGTGTTTGGTTGCTTATGGCCTAGAAATATGAGGTGAAAACATGTCCAATTCTCATTTAGGTCATCTTCAAGAAGGGGTTTCATAGTGTGAAGGGACAAACTAGCTGAAGGTTAAGCAGTCTAGGGCCTCTTGCCTTTCTAATTTACCCCCACTGAGCAGTAAGGGAACCAGATTGAAAGCTGCTTTCCATTCAGAAAAAACAACTGGCATTTCTAAGGGCCATACCCCCAGCAGGCTTTCATAAAAGGAGGCTGTGGGACTGCACAGCATGGAACAAATGTCCTTCCTTCAAGCAGACCCCTAAGAAACACAGTCATGATCACAGGCTACAAGCATTGCTTCTTGGTGCTGATACAGTTTTGTCTTCCCAGTATTCACCCTGCTTTGTGAGTTGTGTTTAAAAAGAAAAAAAAGATTTGCATATGCATTTCCACAGCTGAGTTGCAAACTGAACAAATTATGTAAAGCATGTTTGAATATGCATGTGCTCTATAACCATCCATGCAAACAGAAATGAGGGCTGAGATGGGCTGAATCCATAAGAACTTTTGGCACGCTATCTCTCATCACAGGCTTTCCTCAGGCTCCGAAATGAAACAGTGGGGAGCTTTTCACTGCAGCCAGCTGACTCGCTATGTAAAAGTTTGGAGATGCTGTGACAAAGCTCCGCCGGGAACGTAAAAAAATAAATAAATAAAAATAAAAAATTCACAGCTAAAGCATTGTTCTGTGCTTGTCTCAGCATTCCCTTAACCCAAGCCCGGTAGCTGCTGGTTCATACAGCAGGCTATCTGAAGGCAGGTGATCACCCGTATTTAGCAGTACCACTAGTCACATGACAAGAAAATGGTGGAAGATCTGTATTCCTAGTAAACTGCTACAGAAAGAGGGATGCTGAAGTGCAGCAATAAAGCATCTTCACTGTTTTCCCAGTAGAAAGGCCTCTTCGAGTCTCTAGAAGGTAAGCATCTCTTTACACTGAGAGGCTGATACGCAGGTTTTCCGATTAGCGACTCTATTGTTGCAGTTACTTCAGACAGAAAAAGGGGAAATGTTTGTTAGCAGGATGCAAAACACCCTGGACCTCATTACCGAAAATCAGGCAGCTGTATTTTAATTCTGTTGCAGCTCTTTCTGAGACAAGCTTGCATCAGTTCAGCGGGATTTCTTTTGTCTGAGTGCAGACACGGTATTTGTAATTAGGGAACAAAACTTCACTGTACAGGAACCTAGCACTTTAGATTATTTTCAGCTTGTTTGCCTGGCTCTGAAGATATGGTGGGAAAAAATGAATGTTGGGCTTTGTCACTGGATAACTTGCTTTCTAGGCTGTGTAATTACTGGCATAGCAATTATTTGTGATAGCTCTTACTGTGTACTACTTGACAGTGGTATTTTTTTCATTTTTTTTTTGCTATCAACTGAAGTGTATGATTTTTGTATTTATTTGCAATAGCCTTTTATATTGTTCCAAGAGCAGAGACTGTAATCTTGGAAGGCTACGTGACCAAGGATGCAGCGATAATCTCAGTGTTAAGAGGACTGAAAAAATACTGCAGAAGTTGTTTTGTACAGGCACTGTTTTTGTTTAAATCTAACAAAAAGAGCTTGATTTGGCTCCATTCAGTCATTTGTATTTCCATTCATGAGGAAGGAATGACAATATCTTTCAGTTTTAAGTGTGATAAACGGACAAATTATTGTGATGTACAGGGGGCACTGAAAATTTTCAGAATGTCTAAATATCACTACTTAAACCAACATGCAAGGAAATGCATGTAGGGTTGGTAGGCGCATTTAGCATTGTAAGTGAATAAGGGGCAGGCAGAGATGTCATCTGTGGTCTTATCTTTATTAATATGCTTGGGAAGCAGAGCTATGTCGAGAAGGGGAGAATGCACACGGCTCCAGCAGCACTGTCAGGAGGCATTAAGGCAGCTGCAGGGAGCGGGAGGAAATGACACACAAATTCTTACCCTGCCAAAATAGTTCTCCAGGGCTTCTGTATTTCCCCCCACCTATTCTCTCTTGGGGGACAGGGGAATGCTGGGGTCTAAAATAGCCTCTTTATTCCTGACTTAAATGAGTCCATCCATTATTTGTCCCTGTGTAAACCTGGACATTGCTGTAGAAAGTTCGTGTAATTAGAGACAAGCCTAGCATTGGCATATATTCACCGCTTAAAAAAACTTATACTTAAAAAAAAAAAAAAACTTAACAAGCAGTCTGTTGTGTTTGTTTTTTGTTTGTTTGTTTGTTCTGTTTTGTGATGTTCCCATAATATTCAGCAGTAATAAGAAAACAGTATTATCTAACAGTTATGTTGCCTGTATAGAAAGAGAGGGGGAAAAAACAATGCTAAAGTGCAGTCTTAGCATTCAGATTAAATACATAGTGCACAGACTTATGAAGAAATAATATATATGTGAGAATGTGATTCTGTCAGCACTTGTAACCTATTTGTATCACTGTAGTGTCCTCAATATTTGGTCCTATACAAATATTGAGGAAAACATGGTGCTACATGAATACAAGCAATACGAGCAGAATACAAGACTGAGGTAGAGAAGAAGAATGGGTGTAAAAGACCAATTGCACAACAATTTTCTTAGTTTACCGGCTTTTTTTTTTTCCTTTGGATACTGAAAGAAGTGGTTTAGCAGCTATGGAAATTTATGAATTAACTCACTCAGTTATTTCTAATTAATTCTTAGCATATAGTGTAGGCTCTATAGCCACTGCAGGCTGTGAAAACTGGACAGCAGAAGGCTTATTTCCTGCTGCCAGGTGAAAGCTGACACTGTCCTACAAGAACAAGATCACTCTCCTTAGCAGAAAATACTGGCAGCAAACTCTGAAGAGCTGGATGTGATGGACAACTACCCAGCAGGGTACACCTTTTCCAGATTGTCTAAAGTACCAGACCATGTAGCTAGCCTTGCCCTTCCGTCTGCCGAGCTAAAATGTATGAGGAGTGCCTTGTGGGGAAAGTGGGGAGCTGTATTTTCTCACCTCATTCCTGTGCATTACTACTTCAGTCTGGCATTTCTTTTTGCACACTCAATGCATTTTTGCTCTGTCTGACAACCGTGTCTCTCCCACAGGTAGGCTGGTTTTTAACTTTCTGCTGTTTCTGGGACCCTTGCAACTCAGCAGAAGCAAAGATTTGTTTCTGAAGATAACTGGTGGCTTTCTGTTTCCCTCACATTCCTTAGCACAAGCTTTTTTGGAGCTACCTGCTGCAGGGCCTGACCGCTGTCCTTGCTGTAAGCACCTCCTGCCAGATCAAGTAGTCTGCAAGGCTGCTGCCTTTGGTGCTGGTTTTACTGCTTCAGCAGAACTTATATGCCATGATTAGGTGTCTCCTCTGGCTCATGGCTGGGTTTTTCCTCTGTTTTTCCCAGAAGAATAAGGAATGAAGAAGTAAGTAGGACCAGAGAAAAAGCATTACAAAGAGAGGAAAAAGTAGAAATCATACCTCATTAAAATGTTTTTGTATCTTTTCATATCTATCAGTATATTATAAATTGTGTGAAGGCTAGGCTTGAAATTGAGGGAGTGCTAACAAAATCCTAACATGTTAATAAACAGACTGATAAAAGTGCAGTGAATCTGTATATATTAATGTTAAGTGAGTTCTTACAGTTAGCAGCTCTGAAAATTGTCCCTAAACCTGTTTTATCATGTGAGCATGACAGGATTCATCTGTCATAGAATCATTCGTTCAAACACTTGATTCTGGCCATTTGTATTTGTAAAAGGGATAATCATCATTGTACATGTTGGCATTCATACATTGAGGGAAACAAGTTCATTGAGCGATGCAGAAGTTGACAATACTACAGAAAAGCAAAGTAGATAAGAGGAAATAGCCACTAAGTTGACAAGTTAGTTCAGTTGCAGAACTAATGGTTATTACTAATGATTAAGGGAAGTCAGAGGCATCCCAACATGTCTTAATCTGAGAGTACACGTGTTTAATAAGTAGACTGCAGTAATGGTTGGAGGGGGACTTCTCAAAACTCCACTGAAGAATCTCAGTAGGGCTTAAAATGTAGTGCTTCCTAAAGATTTTCTGCTTCTGATTCTGCAACATCCACCCTGTTACCTACTCTCAAACAATTAGCATATATCCTGGAAGTGCAGATGGCTGCACTGGGTATAGAATGCATGCTGCTTTTTTAAGTGCTGTTCATGTGCCAATTGCATTAGTTGGAACTGCAGGTATTCTGACGAGTGCTTTAGACAGCACGATTTGGCAGGAAAATGGTCCCTGTGAACTGCACGTGCTGGAAGGAAAGCTGGTTTTAGAGTGAGGAATAAATAACCTAAAACGGAGTTTTATGAAGGAATAATTAATTATTCAATGTAAGTGGGTGTTGGGAAACAGATCCTAAACATGCAGCTAGGATTAATGTTTTAATAATTTAAAAATATATATGTAATTTTCAAACAACATACGTTTTCAGGTTAAACTTCAAGACAATCTGTTGTAAAAGAACCTTGACTCCACCTTTCTCTGCTGGTATTACCTTCTTACAGTGTATTTGTAGCATTTGTTCAATGGTAGTTGTTGATTAACAGATCATTTAGATGTTATTTGTAGAATATTAACAACATGTATTAAACGCAGAGGTGAGAGATCAGATCAGTTTAAACAAGCCTTCTAAATGATAATGTTACTTTGAACCCACATAGCTCCTTGACAGACATTCTGATCTTCCAGAATCAATGGAGGAGCACCCATCACACAGGCTCTCCAACTTCGTTGTCAATTCCAGTAATTTCCTGCTGTCTCAGTTAAGCTGAGCACATAACAGAGGAGAGATGCTGGTCCAAAGACAAGACCATATGGCAATATGTGAATGCAATACCAAAGCAGAGCAGGTAGATATCAAGTGGCACATTATTTGCACCTTGAGATTTGTTATTCTCTATCTATTTTACATGCTTTTGCAAACAAAATACTGTGTTAAAAGAATATGGTTAAAAAGGTGAAATTAGGAAAGGCCCAGCAGGCTCTGCACTGCACAGTAAAAGGCAGCATTGGAGATGGTGCTATTTCATGGCTACAGGCAGCTAACGCTGCCCACAATTGTTTTCTCTTTCTGCCTGTGCTACCGGGTTAGTGCAGGGTGGTGCAGGGTAGGTCATTAGTCACCAGGTGCTTGAATTGCACGTGTCCTTCTTTTCTGACACCTGTCTGATTTATTCTTTCCAAGGATGCAAAAGTGAAGTAACTGGGCCCTGACTGTGCCAATCTTTTTCAGGGTCAGCTGGTCTTGAGGATGTGTACTGGCATACAGCAGACGTTACAAAATACTCCACATTCAGAAAATTAAAAAAAATTAAAAAAAAAAAAAAAAAAAGAGTTTGTTAGGCATCATATTTTAGGAGCTGCCAATAAATGACACTTTCAAAGTTATTTTCTGTGTTTCACTTCTGTAATAATGAATTATTCCTCTAACTCATAAATCTTCTGTCCAGAGTAAAGTTAAATAATGTTTGGAAATGCCTAATGTACAGGGTAATAAGCACCTCTGAAAAGCCCTCGAAAGGACTGATCATCCCACTTTTAGAGCACTGTTTGAACAGTGCACAGTAAACAATGCTTAGGCATGCATAAAGTACAGCATAAGATACCAAATAGTTATTCTCTGGGTTGCACTGTCTTTCATATGGCATCCTATGACCTGCTGATGACAAACACCCAGGAGGGGACTTCTGGGGGCTCTGGGATTACCTGCAGGTATTGCCAGCCTGGCTTGCATTCCTAAAACCCCATGTCAACAGGACATCCAGGTTTGAAATTTAAATAAATGCTTATTTTTCCTCATTCTGCATGGAGATTCTTTTTTATTTTGTCTGGCTGGAAGTCACAGATAATTAAAGAAACCTGGAGCCCTGGATTCCTTTCATAAGCATCCCTGATCTATGAGCATGTTTGTAAGGTTGCTGAAATAGCCTAGTGAATTGCTTTATCACTCACCTATTTGTTTAGATTTGTCCTTCTGTGGCTCCCTGCATCTATCCCTGGATTTGCCTGCTTCTCTTGTGTTGTAGCACAGGGAGGGAGCTGGCAAGGAGTCAGAACAGACAGCCTGTGGCTGCCTCGCAGCAGTGAAAGCAGCAGCGTGTGCTTAAGAACAGCAGATTTTATATTTTAACAGGCTTAAATTGATAAGAGCAGATGGGACAGACTACTATTCTGAGTGGCTACCTGAAAAAAATCCAGACTTATGGTACTGAGCTAAGACAAGGAGCAAAGAACAAAATGGATAGATGAACAGTCACTAAAAAATAGTTATTTGGGGGCTAGAAAACATTTTTAAAATGTTTTAAATTTTTAAAAATATTCATTGACCCAATTTCAGAATTTTATCATGTTTCAGTTAACATATAGAAATGAAAACAAACTAAATCTTTTGGCAAGAATACAGCATTTTCCTGCACCAAACATATTACTTCTTACAGACATGCCTAGCTTTTTTCTTTTTTTTTTTTTTTTTTCAACATCAGCATCCAACGTTGGTGCTGAAAATTGAGCAAAAAAATTGACATATGGAAAGGATCAACTAACAGCACAATCAGTTAAAAGAAGCTTTAAATCTGAAGAGCAAAGCATAAAAAACTAGGGAGTCATGACCTTGACTAATTTTTAGCAAAGGTTTATTCTGTGGCTATTGAGAAAGTGAATGACTTGTTTCTCTGTAAAATGGGAATATTAGCATGTGTTTATCTACTGTGCAGGAGCATGAAAATGATTAGCTGCCATTTGCACAGATGCTTTTGATTAATAAAGCTTTTAGCTTAAACAAGACAGCACAGATAATTTTGGGGGTTTTGTTTTGCATCTAGAAGCAAGAATAAAGTCTTGTGCTAGGTATAAATTCCAGCACTCAAACTATAGGCTTTTCCTGAACTATTTTGTGTTTAAGAGGTACCAAATAAATAGCAATAGAAAAACAGTTATTTTAGTATTCTAACATATGGTTGCTAAATGCAGCTCTCGGGAGGTTATAAAATTAATTATTTTTTTATAAGTAACCTATATACAATATAATTATTTTACACAGCTGTGAGTAAAATAAATTTTTTTTTCCTGGTCTCAGAGTTTCTGGAGTGGATTCCTTGCAATATGTTCCAATATGTAGGTGTTGCTGAAGCAGTCTCTGATTGATACAGACTGAATTCTGCAGTCTGTGTCACTTTCATTTGCTGCATACTCCACTATAGTTTAGGGATCATAAATTTTGCTGAGCCTAAAAATTCACACTGCAGTCTCCTTTATCAGTGAAGAGGCAACTGTAGAAATTTTTGTCTATTGCCTGGAATTTTATAGCAAAGAACTAGTTTTAAGGAGTAATTTTGAAGGATGATTTTAATGGGTGCATTGGTTAATAGATTTCTTCTCTTACTGCACAGTCCAGCTGGTTGTTTGGTACTAATATTCATAGCATCTTTCTCTGTTGCTTCCTGTATATTTTTGTTATTTTGTTCACAGACTACACCCCATATTTTATCAGTTTTTGTTTTTCAATGTTATATAATCACACTTTATTCCCTATGCTGTCTCCTTTTGTCTATAGGCACAGCTGTTAAAGATGTCCAAAAATTCTCTAATGTTGCTTGCAGAACATTTCTATCCATCCTCAATGGATGATAAGTATCAAAATGCAAATACATGCAAATTATTTTAGGATTTGTTAATAATCCATTAGCAATAAAAGTCTCTGAAATAGCACATTGCAGTTGTATAGAGCTTATGGAGTTGTTTCTATAAGCAGGAACTATCCTCTTATTAAAAAATGGGACAGAGTGACTATATATTTTTTGTTGTAGTTTTGAGTTCTGTAACTGAGCACTCCAAGAGAGAGAAGTATTTTCAGAAAATAGGTACTTGCTGTTATTTTAAAACACAGTATATAACTTATGGAAGATGTATTATTTGGTTATAAAAGCAAAACAGTTTTTGTTCTAAAAAGGAAATAATGCATCAAGTGTTTATTAGTGGTAATGGCATGGATTTTGCTGTTATTTTACGTGTGATGAGGGCCGTGTTGAAGCAGCTACAACGATGGATGACAGCAAAACACCTCTCGTAAGTTAGCTAGGTATCTGTCGAGATGCATTGGATGCATGTACATGTAGGAGTACTCTGTTCAGCGGCACACAATTGTAATCTGGACAGGAATATAGCAATTAAGAAAACACTTCTTCTCAGTGCATCTTTGATGTAAATTCCCATTTGTGGAGTGCTTAAAGATTTGCTGTCAGCTCCACCTTAGAGGCTTCCTGTTCTTTCTGAGCACGGAAGAACAGTGTTATCAGCTTGTCCTGGAGTGGTTAGGCATCCTGCTGGTGGAGCAGCCTAAATGCTGCAGCATGTTGCCATTAATACCAGTTTACACAAGGCTCTGGGTGCTCTGGCCATGGCCTGGCAAGACGCTGACCACTGCTAACACCTTCAGTCCTGAGAGTGCTTCCCAGGGGAGCCCTGGTGAGAGCCAGTTGACAGGCGTTGCTGGATAAAAGCCAATGTTGTGGGATTTTTTACACCTTTCACGGAAAATACTTGATTGTCATGTCCAGTCCCTCAAGATCTCCTTTCTCCTTTTGTGGTCCTGGTGTTTGTTACCGAGTTGGGGCCAGGGGCCCAGTGAGAGTCACTTTGTGCGGGGTATGCTCTGCAAAAGCAACTCGGGGAAGAGGTGGAGTTCCCTAACTGCGTTCCCTAAAATTTCACAGTTTGTACATTCTTCCTCCAAATAGCTCGATTTTCTGCTGCAAATCACTGAGACAATGGGCTATAAGCAAGACTTTTACTTCATCCGAGAGCAGGGTGTACCTGCGTAACGTGGAATTTGAGAAGATGAAAAAAGCCAGATGTCTGGTCTCTGAATAACCTTTTCACTATACTTCATTTCCCCTCCTCCCATTTAGTTTCAAAAACAAGCATGTAGTAATATGAGTTAAGGTGATTTCATCTCTGTCATTCCTTTTACTAATCCTGCTTTGGAAACTTTATAAAAGCCTTCAATATCTTACGAAAATGTAAAAGTATTGCTGTGTATAGAGGGAACAGCATAGAACAAACATAACTTACTTGATTAGGAAAAGTGTTTTGCAGGCTCCATGTCAGATTAAAACTTTTGTATTGGTGAGCCTAGAAGTCTGGAAAAATGTGTAACATTGAAAGTCTGACTGGGTTGTGGTAGATTGGAGTGGAGGAAGTGTCTTTCACTTTAAAAAGGTTGGCTTAATGTTGCTCTCTCTTGCAGATTGCAGGAGTTCATTCAGAGCAATACATTGGAGAGTTTAAATAGTTTTACACTAAAGAATTTAACTTCTTGATATGTGCTGCAGCACATCTTGGGATACTGGTGATATATCACATATGACATAAGGGTGAGGCAGCACAGCCCATAGGGATTATGACATATTGCTGTGAATATTCAGAGCTGCTCTTTCCAAAAGAGCAGAATGCTGCTATATCTAGAAAAGTCAGGGAGGAAAGCTCTTATTCTGAGAAAAACTGACTGGAGAGGACACTAAGAAGTATTTGAAGATTTATTGAAATGCAGGAATGCCAGGTTCAAGAAAAAGTAAGGGAAGGATTTCAGCCTCCAGTCTCTTGCTCTGTTGTGTCCCCCTACTCCCAACCAAGAATTTGGCATCTTGCTCTGAAGCATCTTTGAGAAATAGGTTTTCTTTTAGCTACTTCTGAACAGCTACGTAGACCTGAGTTATCAAAGCAAATATGCAGTAACTTGATTCCCAGTGCAGCTGATCCTTAAATGACTGGTCTGTGTGTAACATAAAAGAAGTCATTTATGACACAAAAAGCTTATTTTACTTTGACCTCAGTTCCAAGTGAAAGAGCTTTTTTTTTCTTTTTCTTTTTTCTCTTTTTTTTTTTTTTTTTTTAATCAGTCAGCTAAATCATACCTGATTAGAACGGAGCTTTCTAAAGTAGCTTAATTTACTTCTTCAACAAGGAACATTCACTGAAAGGGGGGAGAGGGAAGAAGTGTTTTCTTTTTCTAATACTTTTGGCCATATCATCCACGGCATCGATTGCACCTGTATGAAAGGCAAGGAGTTTTGTAAACCAGAATTTGGGGATTATGTGAAGTAGTCCATGGGAAAAGAAAAAGGAGATAGCTGCTTGATTTAAGTTTCTATAGTCCATCCTTCATTACTAGATTTCTTCCCGAGAGCTGTTGAGACCTGGTGCTCTCTCAGTTTATGCACAGCCAGAAATTCCTCTGCAAGGCATTGAGTTACTCAGCATAACATACTCACAAAATCTGTCAGGAAACAGGCAGCTATGTCTGTAGAAAACAAACTTCATCCATATCTTGCTCATTCTTGCACTGATGAGGAGTCTGAAGAACAGCACCAGAGACATATGTTGAGGTACAGTGTAACAGAAGACATGCCCTCTGTTGACTAAACCTGCTATCTAAAGCCACCAGATTTGAAAGATGTCTGTATTGCCTATTAATTTCTGACTGAATAAATGTTAATTGAGGCTTTTTTTTAAAACATGAACTTTGTCTGAACGTAGAACATGCACATCTGGCAAGGAATCTTTTAATCTGTTAGGGTAATGCAGAAGGGGTCTAGGAAAATGTGACTTTCTCTTACTTCTCTGAGAAGTCTGTTGACTATTTATTTGGTAGTAAACACGTTCTTGCTTCCCAGATCAAATATCCCAATAAGAATGATATAGACTATTGACTTTATGTTAATGGCACATCGTTTCTAAAGTTAGAGGCTCTCAGACAGATTCTCATGCTGTTTACGTATAATGCCTAAGCGAGGGATATTCTTTGAATATTTTGCCTGTAGCAGTAGCTGTACTTCAGTAGAAATTCAAATCAGAGAATATGAAACATATTTATCAAAAGATAAATATCTTTTTATTCCCTAGAAATGTACCATTCTTGTGAGCACATCAGGTAACATAAAATGTCTGGTTTTAACTCAGCTGTAGTGGTCCAATTGAAAGCAGAAAAAACATTTGAAAATTATGTTGTGAAAGTGTAAGAGATTCCACAGAAAACAGCAATGGCTGCTCCAAGCACATACACTGTGACCAAGATGCCACAGGGAGAAAAGTAGTTTCCCAGCAATCCAAGAAATGTTATGAATTATCCTAATTTATCCCAGGCATTACTAAAATTCTAGGCAACTCATAAAATTCTGAGTGAATTGTGGGACATTGCTTTGTCAAATTACATAGTTGGTTTCTGTAGGCATAGCATATATAAAATTCATCCATGATCTTATCGTACAGAGGAGATGTACGGTATTCTTAATTTCACTCAAACATTTTTACATGCTTATTGCAGAGAATATCACCTCTTTTTAATACAAGAAGTCAAAAAATTCACTGTCTTCCTGTAACTTGCTCTTCACACAACTTGAAAGAAGAGCATTTCACTTCAAATCTGTACCTGCAATGATTTCTGAAGCTTGTTCAGTAAGGAATTATCTTTTAGTGTGATGAGGGTATAAGATAATTTTATAAATGAATGGTTTGTATGTTAATGTCAAAACCCCCTTCAGTCCAGCCAAAATATTCACCCTTGACCACCTGTAAATCATAATTTGAATATTCCTGAGCTGATATAATTTGGGAAATTTTCTTATTTATTACAGTTAGTAAGCTTAATAAAGCCCAAGATAAAATCTTAATCTGAATTTAAAATGGATTAGAAGTATTCATTGTTTCCTTACGCCTTTTCCACCACTAGGATTTCTTACCTTATCCAGCTGTTACTGACAGTTCTTGGCATTAGAATTTAGATTTGTCTCTGCTGAGTTTAGAAGAATAAATTATACTTCACTACACATATTTTACTACAGATTGAACAGACACCAAAAGAATCCAAAGACTATAATAATTTGTTCACATTTTCTAAGTAAACTGTGGTGGTATTCTGTGTATCAAATTTCTGTACAGCTTCTGAACACAGATAACACTAAAACACAGAAAAAAATAAATTAAAAAAAAAAAAAAAGATATATTACAGACAATTTATGCTATTCATTTTGCTCATGAGCAGGATACTTGGATCAAATTTCTTTACCATTCTATTATATATCCAGAGAGAAAGACTACCACAAGTCTTGTTTGACAGTGATTATACATATTCCAGAATTGGTGTGTTATGTGGAAATCATTAAGTGGTTATTCTTTGTATTTATGAAATATATATCTACAGCAATTGGGGATAAATTAGTAAAACTAGTTAGCAAGATGAATATATGTTAATTTTTATTTAGAAGCAAGACCTGGTCATGAGCTGAGAAGCACAAACATTGTTGGCTCTAACCTTATTATGTCTATTATTTGTATGGGAAAAGATGTGAGTTCACTGGTTTGCCTATCTGATTATATTGTATGGGGCTTCGGGTAAAGATCTTCCATAATGTTGAGCACAGGGAAGACATCAGCTCCTTTAGGCCTACATGCATGCATTTATATTTAAATGTATGCAAAATTAACAAGAAATCACAGAAACTATACTCATACTCTGAAACAGTGATTGGCCAGAAGAGTCCTGTCGGCACATGGTGAAGTAATGAGAGTAGTCCTCTTGGGGAAAGCAAGGGTAGGAGGAAACTGCAAGAGAAACAAGACAAGCCTATTCAGACCCACTCAGCTGAATCATGCAGAGCAGAGTTTAGCTGATGCTGTGGCAGAGAAAAGCACCCACTTTGCTTTCATCACATCTCTCTTAACTGAAGCGTAAAAATTCTATTCTTCAACTTTCATTAAAAAAAAATAGTTTGGAACAGGAATAGACAAAAAATGCTATAATATAAAACAAATAAAGCTTTTTTGGAGTCACATTTTAGTGTATATAAAAGCTGTCAAGAGTGACCTTGTAAAAATGTAAAAATTTTTTTCCTATCTGGACCATCCTTCCAGCAAGCATTTTGTAAAATACTTGAATAGACAATTAATATGAAAACAGTTCAAGTCAGTTTACTTTAAGTATTCAAAGACCTTTGTTAAAATTTTTACCACTCAATGCCTTTTATGTGTCATATGTAGTTACATCAAATATTATTTCCTAGTATCTTCCTAAAAATGTAGTCTAGATAAGATATTTTGCAACATCTTAGTCTTCAAAAATGTGTGATGTAGTTTTGTTCTTCACTTTTTTGCTTCCTGTATGCTTTCAATGCAGGACATCAACTTCTTCAGGATTACAAAATGACTGATTTGGGTCAAAATTACTTTCAAGTACATATGATATTAAAAGAATGAAAAAAACCCTCATGATCTGAATTTTGCTATACAGTAACTGTATGTACAGCGATGGAAGTATAATCATAAAACTCTTGCTGTGATGTGCAGTTTGCAAAGAGTAGCTGAAGCTTCCCGCAACGATGTGTTATGTTTGTCAGATGACAAAAGACCAACTTCATTTGTGTAGATTGAGAAGCATTGCTGTTTGCCAGCCTGTTATTATTCACTGCTATGTCTTGATCCAAATAAAAGTTGCTGTGTGAGATCTATAGTCTCCAAAGACTCTATAGACATGAGTAAGTAAGTGGTAAGGACTGCATAATGGAATTACAGCAGCTGTGTTTAACTCCCACTTATATTAATTTGGTATCAGACTTCTAAACTAGTTTGGTAGAGGAAAAGTACTGTTCCATATGAGATCACATGGACTCGATGATCTTGAGGTCTCTTCCAACCTAGAAATTCTGTGAAATTCTGTGACACAATTTATACTGAGATTGTGGCCAACTTGTGAATCTCTTCAAGGTTTTGATTTATGTTTTATTTCTTAGGTTGGTGCAAGAGAATGTAGGAATGGACATCCCCTTTGCTGAGGGTGTATTGAGCCCCATTTCTACAGAGATGAGACCCGGTAAGAGAAGCTCTTACTTCTTACCTTAATTATATCTTAGTCCCTTGGAATTTAATTATGTGGCTATAAGGGTGTTTCTGTGGTGGTAATAAAGTAAAATAAAATAAAATAAAGTAAAATAAAATAAAATATAAAATAAAATAATAAAATGTCATTACAGTGTTAAAAAAAGAAAAATTGTTAAGTTTGTTTTATTTAGTCAATTTTCTTCTTCACTTAACAAATGATAATTGCCAATATTTCCTCTTATGCATTATTGTCATTGCTTGTTTAGTTCTTATGATGTTTAAGTAATCGTTATTATTTATCTTATATTTGCCTACTGTCTAAGTGAACGAAGAACACCTTGAAATGTGGCACTTAATGCAGTGGCAAGGGACAGAGCTATACCTAACTTTTATTTTATTTAAGACTACTCTTAGTTAAGGCTGATTATGAGACTCAGAGGTATCTTTATTTCTATTACTGTATTGGATACAATACTGTCTTAGTCAAGACTAAAGACATACCTCCTACCTGCAAATCAGCACCGCTTGGGTAGCAGCAAGTGCATAACAAAACAGAGACTTAGGGGGAATCTTCACTCATATTATTTTTCCCGGATTCAACAGAGCATTTGTTCATAACTCATGATTTGTATATTGCTCTTTAAATTCTTAAACCCTGTGGATCAGACTTTGCATGAAGCTTGATTTTTGGCTGATGATTGTAAAAAGAGTGAATCTGAATGTTACGCAATTCAAGTGCTCCCAGCTACATCTGCCATTTCTGTGGAAACTTGTTTTATTTTTTAAACATTAATGTGAGATATTTCTGTTTTATATTAGGTGGTCTTAAATGGCTTGTTGTTACTGTAATTGGTCGATCCCAGTATGTTTGCTAGTGATTCTTAAATAGGTGGGAGACAAACTGTATGCTTAGGAAATTAAATTATTTTTTTATTTCTCTTCTTTCAGAACCTCCAAATTCTCTTGATCTTAATGGTTCCCATCCCAGAAGGATAAAGCTTACTGCTCCAAATATCAATCTCTCTTTGGACCAGAGTGAAGGTTCTGTGCTTTCTGATGATAATTTGGACACACCAGATGAAATTGACATCAATGTAGATGACCTTGACACTCCTGATGAAGCAGACTCTTTTGAGTACACTGGGCAAGGTAGCTTTCTAGACTGTAGCTTTCTAAACTGTAGATTTACAGTTCATCTCTGATTTTTTATTTGCTGTTTACATGATTGGTTTCATGTCTGTCAGGCTATCAATATGGTTTAATGTGTTTGAGATTTAATGTAAGGTATCCAGATATTTTTTTCTGCTATTTTTAACCTTTCTCCCCCTGTGTAAAGTAATACATTTCTACTTATGCAGAGTGCAGAAAAAAAATAGTACAGCTGATCAACTGATGAAATAAAATAAGAAGAGCATCCTGGATAGAATTTAACTCCTTTCTTTGTCCAGTTCTAATCATAGGACTTGTATGAAAAGAGTCTTTCAGTAAAGAAAAAGCAGTTGCTGTCTGTTGTAAAGGAACACTAGACCTAACTGCACTTTCAATGACCAGCTCTATATTGTACTTACATCTTTTTTGTTTGGAGATATAACGTCGTGTGAAATACATTGGCTGAATTGGAAAATCTCATCCCAAAGTCTCTCTTGTCATGACATCACCAGATTTTGCCGTGAAGTTTACCAGAATATTAATATTCTGAAGTTCAGGCACTATCTATGCCCTAATCATTTCTTTGGATGATTGGAAAACACCCAGCTGGGTTTTGCACACATTCACTCTGTACAAAAGCTGCACCAAAGAGCTTGCAGTGTGTAAATGAAATAGACACAGCATGGTAAGAAAGGTCTTTTGTTAGTAAGAAAGGTCTTTTTCTATTCCCATGTATGGTTGGAAACCTGAGACATGTAAGGTGTGTGCACGGCATGATAAAGCTAGCTCATGTAATGGAACAACAAAATTTGTTCCACCAATTTAAATATGCTTTCTCAGCAGGGCCAGCTGTGCAGTATAGACACACCCTGAAATACGAAACTGGTCTTATTTTACTTAGGAAGAGCCACAGACACTCCATTCTTCTTCCTCATACTAATCTCAAGACAATAATTTTTTCTCATGTGGCGTAAAAGTGTCTTGTACTGCCTTACTCACTTTACTTACCCTCGTGGTGCACGGAATAGGGTGATAACATCCACTTGTGCTAGTACCTGAAGAACCACATGGGAACTGTATTCACTAATATAAATACCTGAAGATCATAAGCATTTTTCAATCTGAACAGAGAGAAACTTTAAAAAGGGTTACATTTAAATTGAGTTTTCCCTTGCATTTAAATTCCTTGTTGCTAGTGAGGTCACTATAATTTTAAAAACTGTATGCTCTTTTGAGCATGCAGGAACAGTTGCATTGGTTTAAGTGATATTGCTAAAGAGGCATTGCTGTGCACTCAGTCATGCATAAGCGTCTCTAATGTCACTTCTCATTAGAAGGCTGATTTCCTTATGGGTAGATGCAGGGCATAGTGATGAGCTGCTAGATGGTTGGAATATTATGTACCGAAGGTTTAATCTAACACACACACACGCGTACTTTTAGATAGTTGTGACCACTGCATGAGAGCAAAAGTCTCTGTCTGCCATGGAACAGATTTTGCCTTTAAGCAAAAACCCTAAAGTAAGTAAATTCAACTCTGCTGATTTGGTGGCAGTTATATTTATGGCAAGCATTTGTCCCCAGATTTGTTGTTGTTTTCTAAATGTGATGATTGGTGACATTTTTACAGATATATACTTTGATTTTAGACATACGTAATTGGCAAAACATCATACAATTACATGAGCCTGCAGATAGAAGAAAAGGCAAAAATAGTCAAATAGTCACAATTTATCAAAATAAGCTGACAATAACGTGAGTAGACTATATATAGCATGGACTTGATAGCTATCATTATAGTCGTAAGAACTACGGTTTACATAGTTAACAGCCTTTGTACTTTTGTCACCCTTCTGTTACCAGTATGTGCTGTGCTGTTACCAGCATAAATAATCTCCCACAGCTCAGTGGTTCTGTGGTGTTGTGCCAAACCCAAGTAAGTACTGAGAAGACATTGCTGTTGAAACTGTAGAGAGAAATTAATTTTTAGCTTCTCATCCTCAGACTGCTAATGGTCCATTTAAACTGAAAGTCAACTGAGAAAAGTAAGACTGTTGTCACATCTCAGGAGGTCACGTCACTGGGAAAGTGATGGCTGTGTAAAACACGAAATGTTGAAACCCTGTAGTGTAGAAGAATGATGAAAAGAAGAGTCAGTACAACTGCAATGTGCAAGAAACCAGATGAGAGTAGAAGTACCAATGTCTTAAACTAGCACCTGACTTATTTAGGGATTGGTCAATAGCAGTTTCACAGTTGTTGTTTGTTTGTTGTCCCTGATACCCTACATTTAAGTATTCTCTTTCAAAACCTGCTCTTGTTTCTTAAATGAGCTTTTCATGATTTTTACATTAGGTGACTTAAAGTTGCATTTCCAAACAGTTTGTGCAAATAGATGAAGGTCTGCCCCCAAATCAAATTACTATTTATCTACAGATTTTTATTTCTCTTCTGAATTTCACACTGGTTCATCTTTCTCTGCAACATCAACACTCCAGGCAGTAAAGCAGAATCACTTTTTCACAGGGAGATCTAGTACGATGCATGTATGTAGTTTCCTTATTGTTTCCCTTGGTATCTTTACAAGATCAGCATCATACAGAATTGCATTAAGATATTTAGTTTTGTAATTATGGGGTTTATATATTTTGTAAGATCATTTCCAATATCACTGAATAAATAATATTTAAAAAGTGAACGCCAAGGATATTATTAAACATCATGAGCATTGCACTGTGAGAAGGCATGAACATATACCTCAGTTCCACAATGTATAACCTACTGAGCAGCGGGTATTAAACCAGTTTTAATTAGTATGTTTGAATAAAAAAAAATCATGTTTTTCAATTTGTTCTTCTTCCCAACCTTATGACTCCTCAAAATCCCTTAGTTTGCAGTTCCTAAGGAGAAACGTACTTTGTGGTCACATTATTTGTACATGTGTATGTTTCTTGATCTTCCATTGCTGTTTTCACCATTGATACATTTTTCTTGAATATATTTTTAACTCATTGGCAGATACATCAAGAGGTAAGAACTGAAACAGAGAATCGTAGAATCATAACTACATTCTCTAAAGATTCCAATAGATGGGAATTTAGTAAGGAATTGGTGATAGGCTTAGCTTTTGTTACATATCAGAGAATCTTCCTCAGAGAAAGTGGCCTTCGAACAGAGTTTACTTCCAGTTAGGGACAAAGAATACAAGACAGATGGCAGATGAAATCCAGACCTCAATATTCCTACTGTATCAGAGCCAATTGCTTACTCTCCAATTCTATCCTTCTCCTTCCGCTTTTATACTTGCTGTGGTCTGATGACACTCATTGTCCACTTAAATGAATGTAAGAGAAAAAATATTTAGAGCTTTTCCATTAATATATAAAATATGCATTTTTATTTTTCAGAAGAGCAGACTGCCATTAAGGATGCTTCCCAGGAGGAGTCTGAATCAATTCCAGAGTACACTGCTGAGGAAGAGCGAGAGGACAACAGGTTATGGAGAACAGTGGTTATTGGAGAACAAGAACAAAGAATTGATATGAAAGTTATTGAACCTTACAAAAAGGTTATTTCACATGGAGGTAGGAAAACCTTGAATGCATTTTTTAGATTCATATGAAAATTCATGCTCTATTAAGCATGGTTTATTTCCATTTTAGTTCACTTATCATATTAGCAAAGAGAGAGGGTTTATTTTTCTGCCACAGTTTTAAGCCATGAATTAGCTAACACCATCAAATTACAGAAGCATTATTGTATCTTAGGGTCCATATTAATCATCCTTAGGAAGACACTGTTATGATGCAAGGAGTTTCAAGCTTCTTTTGGAGGCGTATCAATGAGCTACTGGCATAGCACCAAAGCGAGCCATCCTGTTTTCAGTTTGGTCATAGGATGCTAATTCAAAATACATTTTGAGCATATACTGTCAGCTGAGGGTCCTAAGAAGCCTTCAGATGAACTGAAGCCAGTAAGAGGCCTCATAAGAGAGTATTTTCAGAAAAACAACACTTGCATCAGGACAGGTCTTTCCTGTTTGATTAGATGATTAGCCAGTATTTGTTTCACATTTCTCTATTGCTGTTTCTGTACCTGTCAAAGTGATGCTTGACATGGGAAGACTTTGTAACCTTCACTCCCCAGTCCATAATTTCAGCACAGAGCTGAAGTTTTCTTGGAAGATAAAAGAGGGCCTGATTTTGATCTTTCTTACACTGGTACTGTCAGTAACTACATGAGTGAAGCAAGTAGTGAGGCCAGACTAAATCAACCTGGTCAGACTTTTCAACCCAGCAGTGAATACTTTAAATACAAAGCACTTTCAGAAGCAACAAATAAACTAAGATAAGTGTGTCAGTAACAATCTGGTTATTGTAGACTAAAACTTCCAATCAAGAAAAAAAATTGTTCTACAGAAAAAAATATATATATAAAATCTTATTTTCTAGATTATAGCAAAAGCTTCTTGCATGAAGGGATATGAGGCTCTATGATTGTGGGTGCATAGATTTAAATAATTGAAATGGCAAAAGAAAAAATAATAATTTTCCCTTGGGCTTCCATTTCCCTGGTTATGCTCCTCATTTAATTTTTATGTAAGCTCCTCAAATTTATTTTTCTGCCATTTATAGTTGTCAGCTGAGAGCATTTCACCAGCAACTGTTTTGTTTCTTCACATAATTTGTTAATAACTATCAAATACAATATCAAAGAAAACACTTGAAGTCAGAAAATGAGTAGGAAAATGACCTCAAGTGCTTACTATATTGTCTCTTTTGATCATCTGCTCCCTATCATTGCTGGAGAATTTATAGTTACGGCATTACTAATACACTTCTGCATAATTTAATTCAAATGGGTAAATATTACTATAGCTACTGAAAGAATAATGTTAAGCAAAACCATTTAAGTGTATTTTTCTTGGTGTTTCAGGTTTAGATTATCTGTGCATTCCATAAGTTTGTGGGATACAGTTTGCCAGCTGTTAAGTATGGTATTAGGTAAAGATAAGTTATTCTAATCCTACATAAATTCAGACAGGTACTTTAGCATCTCAGAGGTAAGATTTGTGTTTATACGAGGATGCTTCTGGCACAGTGCTGCTGATCTGTAGCATCATTTAAAGCTAAACCAGTGTTCCCAGTGTATTTTCAGTGTTAAATCTCAATCTGGTAAAAAAGAAGTGTTGTTACATAAATAAAATACTATATTACTTGAGGATGTCATCCTCACATTTGTACATTTACATTAAAAGCACCTAGAGGTTAGCCTGCAGATGCCTATATTGTCCAATGTGCAAAAGGTTTATTCAAAATTAGTGAAGATGTTTAATCCCCCAAGCATTTTCTTGTCATAACAGCACCATCAGAGATTTATGCATGTCATGACACCTCAGACACGGGTTAGCAAATAGCCATAGATGGCATAATTTAGGAAACAAACATCAGATTTTGAGGCTTTGTTAATGGTATTTATTTATATGTTTTGGTTTTTGGTTGGTTGTTTTGTTTTGTTTTGTTTTATGTTGTAAAGTAATCTAGATACATTTGTGGTGGAAACTGTCATGTATATAATTCTGCTAGATGCTGATGTATACATATATATCAGCCTATATGAAAAATGAATACCATTCCACTTTAGTGGGTGGAGAAGTAGCCCGTACTTGGGTATTGCTTGGCAGTTTAAGTATTAGTTTCAGTGGCAGACATCTCTTATAGTAACTGTAAAGGATATAGCAATGTACAGTTTTCCATGGTAGTAGTTTAAGCTATTCATCTCAGTTCTCAATGTGAAATAATCAGGATACAAATTTAGGTTTCAAGTTTAGGTTTCAAATTTAGGTTTCCAGTACTGATAGGCAAATAGACTTCACCGATTCTTTCTGCTTTACCTCGCTGTAATACAGTTGAGTAGTTGTGATGAAAAAAAGGGGTTAGTTTCAGTCCATATGTCTCTGCAATAAGGAGTGAGGTAGCAGGTATGAATGATCTCATACTGATTTAATATTTGCCTTCAACTTCGGTTTATCCTCTTTTTGAATGAAATTATTAAATTAGGTTGCCAGATCTGACAAGTTACCAAAACATGGATTCTTTGTGCCAGTGGTTTGTTGCAGTTGCTCTTACCAGAAGACAAAACCTTTCTTTGAGCCCTTATTTTGGAAATGCTATCCTTTTTATTTGGAGTAATAACCCTGTAGTAATTCCATGATGCATACTCCCCGTTTCCCAAGGTAACAAGACCAGATTGGATGGGGCTTTGAGCAAACTGGTCTAGTGGAAGGTGTTGGATGGGGCTTTGGTCTGGTCTAGTGGAAAGTGTTCCTGCCCATGGCAGGGGGGTTGGAATTAGATGATCATTAATGTCCCTTCCAACCCAAACCATTCTATGATACTATGATTTATTTCACTTGCTATTTTTTTCAGTATATTTTGTGACAGATTTTTACATGTCTGACATCTCATTTTTTTTTAGATCAGTCAAATCTAAGGTAAAGAACACTGAGTTTCCTTTACCTTAAATTGGATGCTGCTCAGTAATTTAGCCATTGCCAAAGATAAAGAATGAGCATGAACAGTAAGTTCTAGCCTTCCACTGGCCTAATTGGAATTTTTGCCTGAAATCTAATCATATCATAGTGATTAAGAACTGGTATTAAATTCTGTGTTTGTGAAGTGGCAGAGCTCTACACTGAAGGTATAGAATTTAAATAATTTTAATGCATGGGTTGTGAGAAAACTTGACAGCTTGGGTAGTTGTTACAGTTGGGTAAACTCCTGGTGCCAAACTTCTGAGCCAGTTGGGCAAACTGCTTTGTGGCAGCATAATGTAAGTTGTCTCGGAAAATCTTTTAAGGATTTTTTTTGGTATAAGGAGGAAAATCCCATCTCTATTTCTAAAGCAAAGGGAAAAAATAATGTCTTACTCTATAATGATTTATTTGAGGATAGGCTAGAGTAGGCTAGATTAATTTAATGTTTTCTCTTTGAAAATGTGTGGGTCTATCTGAGAATAAGGAAATATATCAGAGACTCAGATTAAGTGGTGAGTGTGGGAGGTGGAGTTGTTTTTGTTTCTTTTGAGAAGGCTAGGACATTCCTTCACAATGATCTCTTCACACCAAGGTGAAGGAGCTGAAAAGAGGAGTTTTGTCCCCCCTCCTTGTGTACATCTGTGCTAGAGAATGCAATGCTACTCTCTGAATTTGAGCTTGAGATCTTTACTGGTTTTCCGAAGTCAGCCATATTTATAACAATAGCTTCGTGTTATTGGATCGCAACATGAGTTGGAGTTTTGCCATACCATGCTATGTCATGTGCCTTAACCTGGTTATATCCACATTGTCATTTGGCTTAAATTCGCTCCCTAATCCTGAGCTCTTTTGCCTGCCTGTGTTCTCCAAAAGCAAGGAGAAAGGCACAGCGCGGTATTGCAGAGGACAGTGGACAGACAAATGCTGGGCTGCTGTTGTATGGTGGCTTCTCTAGCTCTGCAAGCCCATCTGTAGATCAGCAAGCCCTTGGCCACTAGGAGCCAGACGAAGGTTACTATACAGAACTGGAATATCCCTTCCATGCCAGAATCATGGAGGGAGTTTAGACTAATGACAGCAAGCTTCCTGCAGTGTACAAACTCTTCCTCAGTGGATGAGGTCTAGGCTAGCATTCTCAATTTGATGTAGACAAAACAAATAAACACTGTCAGTTTACCCCATTCGTTATATTTAGTCAAACCCACCAAATCAAATTCTGCAAGAAGGAAGTCCAGCATGATCCTTCAACAAGCTGCTTTGAAAAGCCTTGATATGAAGTAATATGTCTTAAAGCAAGAGACTCCTGACATGCCTCAGAGGCTTATCCACCCCCCACACACCATAAATGGGAAAGCAGTGGTATTTTTCAGTCCTTTAAGGAACACCTGAGGGCCATGAATGAAGAGCACTTCTGTGCATGTCTTTATGGCTGGCATAGTACTGAGATTAGTCAGCTATGATTTTTCTCAGCATGGAAGAGCTCATGTCTTGAAGCATCCATTTTGTCAGGGATTGTGCATTTTCCAATGCCAAATAAAAATGTATTCCTTGATATAAATGTCTTCTAGCTTTCCTTACTTCATCTAGGTGAGACTCACTTTAGGTGCTGAATGAGAAAGGAGAAAAAAAACTAGTCCCTGAGCTGCTCCCTGGTTCACACATGGATTACATGTGATCCCTGCCTTTCCATCCTTCCCATAAGGAATTCTGTTTTACTCTGCTGCTGGGTACAATACAGGAAATACTGCAAGTATTTGAGTTAGGCTAGCATACTGCTCACTAATATCCAAAAACAAACAAACAAACAACAACAACAAAAAAAAAGAAACGGTGTAAAAGTCCTAAAATCTCTTTAGGAAAGTGCTGCGTGGGTGCTGGCATTATCCTGAATTTTGTCAGGAATGTGTTCCTATCTCCTAGGGAAATTCAGGGTTTCCTCCACAAACATTGTCTCCTTCATGGTTAGTTTCTCCCAGCCTCTTTTGAAAGCCTTTCAATCTTCCTCTCAACATAAACAGCCTTGATCTCTGTGTGTCTCTAGTAGTATTTACATGCAACCATTTCTCCCAGATCTTTATAAATTGCCTCCTAATTGCACATATCTTTTAAATAAATCCCAGACTTTTATCTGAAATGCAGGAGTACTTTATATGTATTTTGTAACAGAAATCTGTAGGGACTGCAAAAGATTGTGAAGAAGATTGATATTGTATTGATTGATTGATTGGTATTGGACAATTGGAGTATCCACAGTAAAGAAATACTTTATACAAAACTTGCAGCAAATAATTTAACCGATCCTTAGGAGCTTTTGAGGTATAGTGTCATGCAGTCATAACTGTAATATCCTGATGCCTTTGGAGCTGCACAAGACAAATGAAACTGGATTGTGAGACCTTGGGAGACATCGTTCAAAAGATGCAGGATGACAAATTTTTGTCATCCTGCTATTAAGTTTCTATTTTCTTTAGTAACTTATTCCTCAGGCTAAGGTGAGCACACAAGTGCAATAGAGATGTAATGAACCAGGAGTTCAGATAGAATTGCATTCCTTACAAAGTAGAATGAGGCTTTTTCGCTGGTAAAATGTTTACTCTTAGTTATGCTAAGCATGTTTTCCAGGAATTCAACATAACTCACTATCCTACTTATTACTTGATCATTCATTCATTTTCTGTCTTCTTCAGCAGGAGACATTATCTATCTATTCCAGGACTTAGAGATTTCTTTCTAAATTTATCTTGGTAAGAGCCTTTGACAAAGATAAAAATGCATTTTTATTTGTTCCACAGGATACTATGGTGATGGTCTGAATGCTATCATTGTGTTTGCTGCATGCTTCTTGCCAGACAGCAGCCGAACTGATTACAACTATGTCATGGAAAATCTTTTCCTGTGAGTGATATGTGAACAATGTGACAGAGTCTTCTCAAAATTGTGTAGTGAGAGATAACCTGTCTTTAATGAAGAGGTAACGTGGGTCATTAGAAGGGGAGCAATCTGAAAATAGCAAAATAGCAGTTTTAGATAAACTGCTCAGTGGTGTATTACTGTACTATTCCTTACCCAGTCACCCTCCCAAATTAAGGTGTATTTGACTGTAGTATCTCCATGAAAGATAAGGAATACAGTGTCTTCAGCTTCTTGGACCCACAATCATCCCACTGTTTCACTAGCGATTTCCAGTCCTTACAGAGAGCAATCAGCAGGGCCTGCGACCACCAGACTGGCTTTCACTCTTCATTTTTTATTATACACTGCCATGATACATCATCGTATATGATATTTTTAATATATGCTGTGTCTGCGTTCAGGAGTCACAGGACCATTTTCTGACACTTGTTTGAAAAATACAGGATAAATGGCAGTTGCTGACACAAACAGCGCAAAGTGTTTTTTTCTGACTCCAGCTGCTTCTGATTCAGTTATAAGTGGTGTCTCTTGGACAGGACACAAATTTGACCAAATAAACCCACATTTATCACAGTGAAATTACTGCTAGTAGCAACTACATTTGGCAGCCAAAAACTGTGAAGGCAGCAACTCCCCCAAGTGCCACCAGCTAGTTCCACTTACAGCTGCTGAAAAATCAATCATTCCGGAGTTCTTTATGCTAATACCCAGTATGTCAGTTCAGCAGCCAGCAGAGGCCTGGCCTTCACCATCTGCAGCTTACAAGGCACAAAACCTTGCAGCAAGAGCCCAGACCCCACTCTCTGTAAAACTCCAGTCCTTGAAGATGCCCATGGTGACAGCCAAAGCCTTCAGCGTTGTGTCTACATGTGAAAAATGAGATTGCTTTTGTTCCAGGTCAGACCAACTGCTGGAGTTCGGCTGGTAAAGCCTTTTAAGTCCCCCATGTTGTCTACAGTAACTGATTTACACAAAGCCCAGTGGTTTAGATGGGAAGAGTTACTGCAGAGGTTTTAAGTTAATAGGGCACAAAGCTGAGGGTAACAGTGACTGACATTAAACAGTTCTCTGTTCTCTGTAGTCTGTTCTCTGACATCACCCAAAACCCTTGTTCACAGGTAGAGTTGATGATAAATGGACTTGGTAGAGAAACTATTTTCAAGCCTAAAGAGACTTTTCCACATCACTTGGGGATATTGCCAAAGTCCATTCTATATCTCAGTCTTTTTCTGGAGTGGTAGTTTAACAGGGAGTTCAGACTGGCTTCAGCTACTTTTAGGGCTGAGATTCTTGATTCTTTTTAACACAACAAGAACCAGAAAACAAAAGTCATATAATCCCTGTCTTTTACATGTAGGCCTATTAGTTGCATTGAAGTAAGAGGGAGCTCGACAGTTTGCAACATACCCAGTAACTGATAGGATTATTTTTTTAATTTTACTATTTACTATAACAGGGGTCTGGAGAGACATGCAAATTATTAAATATCTTCAGAGTTTTGTTTTGTTTTGTTTTGTTTTTTGTGTAGCATGATTCTGATCTAGATCTACCTCTAGTTTGTGATTAACAGCTGCCCTCTTAGATACTCAATTGCTGCCTGTTTTCTGTCCAGTTAAAATGCCACTCTCTTTTGTGAGAACTAGATTTTCTGCTCTTGTTTAAAGAAACTGCATTGTAAGGAATTTAAGGGTCAGATTAGATCATGAGTCATGCACATACACCTGTGAAAGGGGCCATTATGCTCCAGGATAGAGCTGCCTTTTGTAGGTAGAACTCTCAGGCATTCAGTTTTCTAAGGTGTGACTCAGTAATTTTTCACTGTAGTTTTTAGGCAGACATGCCTTGGGGCTGGAAGGCAGAGAGAACAATTTAAACATTCTGGTGATGAAGAGCTCCCAGGTGAGGCAAGGATTACTAAAACTGAGCAAAGCATCCATATGTATAGTCCTGGCCAAGAATTTAAAGCTACCCTTTCGTTTGACTGACTACCCAGCTTCTTCTAGGTGAATTTGGCCCTGGGGGGGATAGTCTGTCTCAATGCAGAGCTGAAAAATTTAATGAGTGTTTGAAACGTTTTGATCACAAAATGAAGTAATGGCATGGAGTACACTGTCCCCTTGGAAGGCAAGTTGATAGTCAAGTTCTATTAGCTTTGAGATACAAAAGGTTTATAGCTTGCAGTCACAGATTCAGCCGCAGTAATCTGAAGGTCATAATAATTGTAGAAAAGTATCTTATCCTGACCCTTATTATTTTTGCATTGAGCAAACATGATAATTAATAATGAAGACACATTTCTCAACAGTTAGAATTGTGGTTTTCTAGTCATAGTTCTAGAGGTAGGTAGTATGGTGACCAGTTCTGAAAGTCTGCTCTTGGTTTAAAAGAAAATAAAACACTGTCTTGCCAAAAGACAGTTGGCATGTATCTTGGTTGGCCTTGATACATTCCTAGTAGACTGATTTTTATTGTGTTTAAATCCGTAATTTAAAATACATACTCACTTCTGTTCTCTTATCAGGTATGTAATCAGTACCTTAGAGCTGATGGTAGCAGAAGACTATATGATTGTATACTTGAATGGAGCAACACCAAGGAGGAGGATGCCTGGACTGGGTTGGATGAAAAAATGTTACCAAATGATTGATCGACGGTGGGTAGTATTTTCCTTTGTGATCCACGCCTATTATTTTAAACATTGTCCATTTCTGTTGCTCCCCTGTATGACAATGTTCAGTGTATATGATTTTTGTGTATGTTTTGTATTTTCTTACTTTCTTAATAAACTGTTGATTTTCTTTTTCTTAGATTGAGGAAGAATTTGAAATCATTCATAATTGTCCATCCATCATGGTTTATCAGGACAATCCTGGCTGTGACACGACCTTTTATAAGGTATGTAGTGAATACTGGTTTAATGCTATGTCCCTAAGAATACAGAAGCACTCTAAATCAACAGAAATGGCTATTAATCTCTCACTGATCTGTGCTGGGATGATTTTGACAGTTAAAGTTGACTTCCCCTAAAGTGAGTGGGGAAAAAAGTTGATTTGTGTGGGAATGCAGCTGTGTACAATATGTATATGAAGAATTGGTAAATAAGTTCTTTAAAATTGTTTTGTTCTGAGCCTATTTAAAGGCTTGTAGGAAGGGGGTCTATATATGGTGATAGTCCATTGTAAAAAAACGATGACTACTGAACAAGATTAAGCTATAGTTCTGGTTTTAAAAAAGTTAGTTGCTGCTCATTCAAGGGGACTGCCCTGAGCTATTTGACCTGGTTCCAAATAAAAGGTTTTCTGCCACCAAAAATACTTTGATTGGTTAAAAACAAAGAAGTGTTAGATACAGAAGACCTCAAAAATTTTTGAAGAAGATGGACAAGTATACAGCTGGAACACTGAGATCAGGAGAGCACACGGACAGGCATGAGAAAGAGTTGCTTCAAATAAGAGGAGTGGCATCTTGTGTACAGAAGCCACACAGAGAATTACACATGAGAGACAGCAGAGACGTCTACCCTGAGAATACAGACGAGAACGCTGAAAGTGTCTGTCACAAGGTGCGCTGTCCTGACAGGGTAACTGTGGAATGGAGAAGAAAATGACTTCTCGCACTGCTGCTTAATTGCAACAGGCAATCATAACAGCGATTCTTCTTTCACATGTGACGACTTCAATACCAAGTAGAAAGTGACAACTGAAAATACTAGAATAACACAGGAACCAGCACCTGGAATTATCAACAGTAATAACAGGGGATTCAGTTAGATGCATTTGGTGTCTGAGATGTTTCAGTTGGCTTACTATTTGCTCCAGATAAAAGAGTAGACAGTAAAATCAAATATGCCCCACCTGTTTGAATTCATGAGTCATTTATTTGAGATGGCCAGGAGCAGCCACACATTTTGCACTTCCAAACTGGTGATAAAGTTCACTCTAAACAGTTTGACAAACAAAGTTAACAGTCCATAACTAGATACAGTAGAGACCAGTTACAAATCTCCATTCCAGCCAAAAGGTAGATTGAGTCTCAGTCAGAAGCAGAAGAATGTGAAGTGCAAATGGGAGCTGAAAAAAGGTGTGCAAGGCATAAGGCCAATGTGACATGGTAAAATCACAGAGTGGTTAAGGCTTGAAGGGAGCTCTGGAGGCCATCTGATCCAACCACCTCTGCTCAAGTAGGACCATCTACAGCAGGTTACCCTGGACCATGTCCAGGCAGTTCTTGAAGATCTCCGCGGAGGGATACTCCACTACCTTTCTGGGAAACCTGTGCCAGTGCGCCATCACCCTCACAGTGAAGAAGTTTAGTTAGACCCTCCTGTGTTCCAGTTTGTGTCCATTGCCCCTTGTCCTATCATTGGGCACCAATAAAAAAAGCCTGGCTCTGTTTTACTTGCATCCTCCCTTCAAGTATTTATAGACATCAATGAGATCTGCCCCTGAGCCTCCTCTTCTGAAGGTTGAACAGTCCCAGTTCTCTCAGCCCCTCCTCATAAGAGAGGTTATTCAGACTCTTGATCATAGAGCACCTCAATCATTTGGTCACCATCTGTTGTACTCCTTCCAGTATGTCCATGTCTCTCTTGTACTAGGGGGCCCAGAACTCCACATGAGGCCTCACCAATGCTGAGTAGAGGGGAAGGACCACCTTTTTTGATCTGCTAGTGATACTTTACCTAACGAACCCAAGAACACCATTAGCCTTCTTAGAGGCAAGCGCACGTTGCTGACTCATTTTCAACTTGGTTTCTATTCATCAACTTGGAAGATGAGTTGAGGATGTAAGAAAGCTGAACCCCTCTCTGAGGACAGAAGAGCAGTGTGAGAGAGATGAGTAAAAAAACTGGAAGGCATAAAAGGAGACAGTTAATTCAGTAAAAATCACTATGTAAGGAGAAAGAAACTTGATTAGACTGAAGGCCAATGGCTATATCATAGTTTGCTAGCCCAGAGCTGTTCACTGAACTACTGACATGTACTGTGGGAATTTTAGAGTAAGAAATGAATTGCTCCCAAGGCAAGGAGAGAAGGTCCCAAGATAGTAAGATAGCTAAGCCACTTAATTTTAATTCTGTTTCAGCTGAGATACAGGGCAAACCAGTAGGAATCAAGAAACTAAAAGACAGCAAAACGGCAAGGGACAGTCAAGTCACTGAGAGTTTTTTCTTTTTCTCCTTGTTGTCCTTCTCCTTCTCCTTCTCCTTCTCCTTCTCCTTCTCCTTCTCCTTCTCCTTCTCCTTCTCCTTCTCCTTCTCCTTCTCCTTCTCCTCCTTCTCCTTCTCCTTCTCCTTCTCCTCCTTTTTTTCTTTGTTGTTTTTGGTTCTGGTTTTATTTCAGTCTGTAGAAGCTTCTGATTGGTTTCCAGCTTGCCAAGTTACTATAGTTGGCAGTTCAGATGGTCCAGACTATAGTTACATTTTGGATAAAATGCTAAGAATTATCTATCTGTTACTATGTCTTTCATTGGACGATTATGGGTGATTTGCTCATCTTAAAACATAACCATTGGCATGCTCCAGTGTGTGTGCTGAATGTGTGTGTGTGTACAAAGAGAAATGAAAGTGGGTGACCTTAACTATTCACATTACCTTCATGTATTCTTGTTTTAGCTGTCTCACTTTACCTTCATAAAAAGATATGTATGGTAATGTGAGGGGAAGTAACCTTTTGCTCAGAGCTATTTCAGATGCTTCACATTGTCTGGTCATAACCCCAAATCATCAGTGAATAAGAAAAAATACATCGTGTTTTACATGGCCTAACAGTTAAGAAAATTTATGCTCAATCTGTCACTGTTACTGATGTTGAAAGACTATATAAACGAAACCAGAGCTGGATTTGGATGATTGCTTTATGAGTCAAATGAGAAGGAGAGATTTCACCTAAGCTAATACATATTAAATAATTCAGGTTAAATAAGTGAGTAGTTTATATTTTTAAAGTATGCTTTCTCAACACCCTTAGGCTTTTTCTCAGTGTTCATTTCTCAAACACAATAAATGATCATTATGCACAGCTGAACTAAACAAGGGAAGTATTTCCCTGTAATCAGTCACTGCAATAAGAATAGGCACACACATACCCAATCAGATGTGTACTCATCTAAACAAATGTGGATATTCAGCTGTATTATGTTTGAGAATCATAGCTAAATATAAATGCTAATTTGTCATGATCACCTTAAGTGAATGTTTTCCATCTTTTTTTTAAATGTATGTGTGCTGCAGAGGATTTGGTTCTTTTTGTAATTTTAATACGTCTCCTAACTGCAGAACTAATCTCATTGCCTAGTATGTAGGCATTGCAATTTTATAATACTGTCCTAAATACTGTAATCTAGCCTAGCCAAAGAACAAAAAAATAAAAAAATAACGTCTAGTCTTGATTTCAGTCTAACTAGGCATCAGGTATGCATATGGTCAGTCAAACTTAGGAGAAAAGTCAATTGACATATGTTGTTTCTGTGTTTCAGCTCTAAGTTCAGTAGTAAAATACAGTACGTCAACACGTTGGCAGAGCTTCGTGAGATGATTCCAATGGAATACGTGCACATACCGGATAGTATTGTAAAGTAAGTGGTGTAGAGACAGAATGTACTTGGTCTAAGAGAAACTATTTTCACAAACTAGTAACAGTGTTTCAGCAACTATAAGAAAAATAGAAAACCTCTACCTGATTCTGTGACAAATGCTTATGTGTTGTTCCACAAAAAAAACTCCACTATTAAACCCTGAAGAAGGAAAACGCTGTGTTGCTGAAACACAAAGCGCAATAAATATGCAATCCTAGAGGAACCAAAGCTTATAGAAAGAGGAAAGTTTTGTGTTGGACCAAATAATACTACTGGTAAAATGAAGACAAGATTTCAGGCTCATAGTCCTTTCATCACGTCTATGCCTATATAATCTGGGTTGGAACAGACTGTTTATTCGCTAGTTGTAACTCAGAAAGAAAATAGGAAAGTTTGACCCTTCTACAGTTAGTTATCAGCTTACATGTATGCTATGTCTTTGCATAACTTTTACCAATGTTTAAGTAGAAGTGTTAAGTTTTAGCAATACAGAACTTTGAACTGAAACCATAATTCAGAGATAATCTTGTTCAAAAGACACTGACAACCCAGATTCACCATTCATTTTCTTGTTGATCTCTGATGTTTCAAACAAAGCCACTGAAAAACAATGGCTCAGTTCTTGCCTCTTAAGTTTATAGGTTTCCTAAATGCAGGTAGTTCTGAAGGAAGTTAATTTCAATTACTCAAGTGAGCTGGCTTTTTTTTTTTCAGATATCAAAACAAACTGAAGTGGTATACCTAGACTGAAAACCTTTGAAATCTATTATGGTTTTCATGTTAGTCATTATTACAAAGATTTGCTGCTGGGGACTGTATTGCTTTTCTTCTTTTTATTAAATATACTAGGTTTTGAACAGGCAAGCATTCTGTTTTGGTGAGTAAATAGACAAGTATGATTATATTTTCCTTATGGTTTATCAGTGACTTGGTATGAAGAACGCTTATTTTGGAGCTGTCACAGATCTCTTCAGCCCAGGCAGGAGTTTTCACACATGCCTCACAGAGGTGAAAGCAGCATAACGAGCTCTTCATCAGACCAGTGATTGCTCTGATTCTTGAGGTGTCAATCCAGGGAGGAAGTGTGAAGCTCAGGTCTGCATGGCACTTGTAAAAATAGTAAATTATAGTCATGAAATCAGGTGTGAGAGGGACTTTCACTCAAATTTGTTTGGTTTTGTGACTGCCTTAGAAATGGAGTAAAAAAGTAGAAGTACAAGGAAAGTAGAACACAGAGGTCATTGGTCACCTGGTAAGAGATGACCAAGATGTTTTAACATCCCTACAGTTCCTTCAGCCTCCCTCTCTCCCTGATTCCTGTCCTCTCTCTTTTGATTTCCATAAACAGTTTTAATTGTCCTCTTTAATACAGACCTTATCCTAATACTCCAATGTGTTTCTCTATTTGCATTCCTTGCTGTGTTTCACTGTTACACTATCTATAGCAGTGCACGCATCCTGTGTTACACACTTCTTTTCTTCCCTATAGACTGTAAAGTCCATTCACCTCAGAAACCAAAGGTGACATAATCACAGCACTGGTCTGTGGAGACTAGGATTCAGAGCTTAAGAAATTTTAGCAAACTGCCTGTGTTTTGTCATCAGCAGCCAGATGAGTGATCATGATTTTGCTGAAGACAAAAATCAAAATGTGACAAATGTGCCCATTGGTGGCAAGCTTTATCAAAATGTCATGATGTGATATGAAGTGGGTGTGAATTGAAGGCACAGTGAGTGGTTACTCCCATGCCAAAGGGAGAAGAGCAGAGATGAATTCAGGTGTTAGCTTCCCTTCTGCTTCAGGTTGAGGAGGATTACTGTAACAAAATAATACAAAATGCACCGTTCAGCAGTCTAATTACTCTACCAGCAAGAACAGACATACCACTGTGGTTATGAGGAACCCCACCTGTAGCAAGTATGTGGGTTTATGCCAGGGTTTGGGTTGTGTTGTTGTCTGGTAGTTTTTTACTGAAGTGAGATATAATATGCCTGGTGTATCATATGAACTTGCATGTCTTTTCTCTTCCTTCACCCACTCTTATCTTGTAAGGTATGATGAAGAGAAGTGTATTAAGAGAAGAATGAGGTAAAACTTGCTTTCTAGCCCATGCTACTGCTCATAGCAGACTGAATCTGTGTGACAGCCCTTCACCCACAGGTGACCTCAATAGCTGAATGAGAGAGGCCTTCCAATGTTGTGGAATCCTACTTTCCCCTTCAAGCTGTTGAGATCAGCCTCCTTTGCAAACAAAACCTACTCAACTGTAAATGTCCTTGATTTGGCCCAGGCTGCAGCTACTTTGATTCTATCTGATAGAGCAATTGAATGCTTTCAGCTCTGTCCACTGGGCATGCCTCAGATCCCTGCTGCTTTTATGTTTCTGCCTCCAAATAATTTTTAAAAGGAGTTGCAAATTAAGATTGGGTTGAGAATAGAAATAAATAATATCATAGTAAACTGAAGAGCCTCAGGGTTTGTGCGTAATACTGGGTGCCTATTTTAGAAGCATGTATTCTATTTGTTCTTTGCTTTGCTATTGCTCTGCTTCTCTCTTATGCTCTGCTTGCTTCTTTGTTTCTTTATATCAATAACTTTTACTCATGCAGACTGGATGAAGAGCTGAGGGAAGCTTCAGAAACAGCTAAGTAAGATAGCTTTCAGCTGGATGCTGGCATTATATTTATTTGGTTCACAGGGATGGATTGAATGCAATACGTTTGGTACAACAATCAGTTCATAGTTCCAATTATTGTGTAAGTTTCCACATCTGTGAATTGACTTCCCCTCTCACTGTAAGCAGCCTGCTTTTATACAGCTGGGTCACAGAAAGAAGTAAGCACACTCTTAAAAAAAAAAAAAAAAAAAAAAAGTTTTGCTATTTTTTGGCAATGTTTTACAGTCACAGGGAGGATTTAAGTCACTTTTTTACTCCATTACAGTGGTTTATTAAGCATTTTTCTACTTCATGTGCTGTGTTACATGGTTCAAATAATTCTTAGGAGGTTCATATCATTCTTTTTGAAAATTATTTTTTTTTTACAATTTACGAAGTTAACAATGGTTATTATATCACATTCTCTGTTAAGGCAAGTAGTAACTTCTTTCTTTCCACTGTTGGTTTGAAGGGCTAGTGGATTAATACTTGATAATATTGTATCACCTGTGGTAACTTAATAAATCAGTGTCAGATGATGATCAGGTACTTTAAACTCACAACTGTAATTTGGCTTTAAGATGCTAAGGCAACACAGTGTGAAGTACCATAAAAATCTTGAACTGGAAGGACACAGTCCTTGATTCACTAAGCTAAGCTTAGAGATCATTTATGCTTTGCACTTTTTCTATGCATCCTTTATACAGGATTCCACAGAAGGGAATCAAGTGTGACATTTTCCCTGCAATTTTTGTAACCAGAGGGTGTTTGTTTTTTTAAAGTTTTTTTTTTTCTGCCTCCTTCCTTTAACTCTTCTTTAACCTATATACTTCAGAATTTTCATCTTTCAACTTCTTTGTAGAATTTTTTATCCTTTTGTGTAGTACACATTTTTCACAAGCTCTCCTGAGATAAGCTTTTAAAATGACCAAAGTGAAATATCCGAAACACTTGCCAATGTTTTTTGATTCTAACAATTTAATTGCCTCAGAAGCAATAAAATCATATAAGTAGTTATCTGATACCACCTGTACATTTTGTTAAACAAAAGAGTTAAACAAAAGACCCACACAACCCTGAAATGTAATTTCTATCTATTCTATTCAAACATTTTCAAACACATTGGATAATACTGCAATGAAAACTGTGGGGAAAAAAAAAAAAAACTGTTTTCTTGTTAAGCCTTCAGTTTAAAACAGGGCAGGCTGCAGCATAACACGTGAAAGGGGAACTAAACATTCATGTGAGTTACCATTAATTACTGTTATTGTTGGATGTATGAAGTCACTGTAGTGTGTTTTGCTTCCCCAACCTAAAGAAATATCTTAAAAAATTATTATACAAACTAATTTGTGTTGTAGGCACAAAGCTCACTAGATTCCTGTCAACAGCATTTCTGTGTTTGTGCAACCAAAGGTACTCACTACAGTTAGTTACTACATCCCCCAAATAAGATTTCATATTTGAAGAGAGAAAGAAAGAAACACAGAAGAAATGTTTACTGCTTCCTCTTTTTTCCTTGTGCCCAGAACTAGCTGCCTCTCAAATGATCCAGAAATCACTTCAGTGGAACAGGAGTAAGAATTTGTGCCTAATACTGTCATTTTCTTTCAACATTATTTCACAGCCATATTACTAGGAACAGAGACTGGGTAGACTCCATAAAGCTTTCTGGAGAACTAAATGCTCTTTTGTTTATTTTCAGGAACTTGATTCAATACATGCAAGCAGAAAAAACACTGCAGTTGAGATTTTTTCTATTTGCATTGCAGATGTGTGAAGTGTTCTTGACAATTTTCAGAGACAGATGCAGTTCTTAGCCTGAGGATCTTCAGGTTATGTGGAAGACTTAAAGAAAAGTTATGTGAAAGACAGAAATCATGCAACATGATCAGAGGGAAGATAATCACATGGGTTTTTCTCAAAGGGTGATAATCTTGCAGTCTCAAAAGACTGTGGTGGTTTTACCGTGCTAGGCAGCTAAACACCACAACTGCTCTCTCACTGTATGGGCTGCTGCAGGGAAAGTTAACATCCCAGCCAGACACAGTACACTTGCCCTTCTCACCAAGAGGTTTAAAGAGTCTTCTCTTTGACTTCAGTTTCTGGGTTGTCCTTTTGATGCCTTTCTTCTCTTTGCTTTTTCTGCATCTCAGCTTTTTTCCATAGTTATTTGCCTAAATAAATTCCAATTTCTTAATTTCTTTCACTTTCAAAGCCAGACTGGTTCCCTTGGAAATGGGAACATGTCTCCTCTGACATACTGCTCCTCTGTCATGCCGTAACCGAAGCATGCAACCTGCTCTGTTCTCACTGCACATCAGTGAGGATGTTTGTAGCCACAGCATGTCACACGAGCACAAACTGTGTGTTTGCTGGAACAGCATGTCAGGTGGAGTAGCCATTGCAGCAGTCTGTGTACTGTGCACTGTGCCCAGTGTGTACCAGGGAGTAGTGATTGTGGACTTTGCTGTCCCTGCCCACCTGACTGTTACTTAGTAACACACTGGTGTCTCACATGGAAATACTGTTCAGGAAATAGCGTTCACCTGACTCTTCGGTAAAAGATCCCGTCACTTGAAGTAAGCAAACAAATAACCAGAAGTACATACAGCAAAACAGGTGCATAAACAAAAGGGAGCTTTTTTGCCACTTTTTTTTTTTTTTTTCAAATAAAGTCATACTTCAGTAAACTACCACAGTGTTATACCTGGTTAGAATTAAAAATCAAACTCTTGATTCCTGAGCTGTTGACATAAAATCTCTAAACATTTTTATTTTTTTTCTCAGATACAGTTTATTCTGTAATGAGTCAATATGAGAACTGTTTTTTTTTTTAAAGTATGAGAAGAAAAAATAAATAACCTGTTAAAGACTATTTATGGTGTAAACTTTTTGGTGGCTTGAATAAACTTTCTGTTTTTCACAAAAAGACACTGAGCAGCTTATAAAAAGCAATATGAGAAGAAAAATTGTATTTAGCTTAAGCAAGTATAGCTGTGACTGAATTAATGTCAATTCTCGACATTTGTTTTCTCTGCATAAATATGTATCTTCCTTTGGAAGTGTCAGTAATTTTCCTGTGGTCGTATCACACACTTCTGGTGTAATTTCTTCAGGATTTCCTGTGTAAATATCTCCACAATGATCACAGCAGTTTTACACAGCCGTTTTTTCTGTATGGTTTCTGCTGAAACCTCTCTGGAGTCTGCCCACCTCTTAGGTTGCTTCTGCTGTTGTTTTTTTCATATCTATTGTCATGCTCTTTTGTATACTGTTTTGTTTAACATCTTCCACTACCCCGTGACTTCTAAAAAGGTTTCACTATAAAATAATCCACTGTGAAGAATTCTGTGTGTTCTATAACTGATAGTGACTTTCAGAGGTCATAAATATTCAAGATGTTTTTCAGTTATGTGTTCCAAGAGGGAAATTGTGTCTTGATGCAATGTTTGGGATGACAATTTCTTATTCAAAAGAATACTTCCAAAGAATTTGACAACTTGTTTGCACTAAATGCCAAAACCATACTCATAGAAATATTCTTAGAGGCACCCATGTCTTACCTTACTGTGGTGTCATCCCACCGGTGGATCTTTCCACGGCTGGTGTCCAATGCTACTCAGATTGAAATTGCTGTGCATGTAGTTAATAGGTTTCAAGAAAGCAGCAACATTCTGTATTTTCTACGTAAGTGAGGTAGGATGTGTGTAAATTATTTGACACTGATGCATTTAAGTAAATGAGATGCTCAACACTTTGCGGGAGGCTGGGATTGTGGAAGTGACTGGCCATGTGTACCATCCCACTAATGTCCTTTCTTTCATATTTTTTTGTTTCTTTTTTAATATGTAGCATTGACATGACCCTGAAATAACAAGCATCACTGCCAAACATTTGAAGAAGAGAGCATGCTTGGATTTTCGTCACCCAGACTCCTGTGACCATGGTGTGCAATAGGCAATTTGGTTCATTTTGTTTGTGGTATGACTTTTTTGGTGCCATTTTGGAATCTAAGAAGACCAAACGGGCCAATCCTGTTGCCATGGAAACAGCAAAAATTTGGACCTACCTATTTGTTGTTTTCAGAAATAGAGTTTTCATTAGGAACACTATATCATCTAGCATTGTTTTCTGTAAATGCGTGTAATTTCTGTTTAAAATTATGTTTTACCAACAGTATGCCTCATGAATGAGTCAATGAGGATGTAGATTTTTGTTTTAGTTCAGTCTTCAGCATATTAACATTATGCATAACTGAATTGTTATTATTACAATAAATGTTAGCTTAGTTGTTTCAAAGAGCAGCAGCAGGCTTATTGTTGAAAAAAAAAATAATCCTAGAAACAATGCAGGATTTTCCTTAAAGTATTTGTTTCTGCTGTATGAAAAGTCTTCCCATCTTCATTTAGCCCTAATAACTTTTTATTTTCTCACAGAAAGGCCTGATACTCTAAAAATAATAATTAGTTATTAAAGACACTTCATAGAGGACAAATGACTAACAAAATAATTTTAATCACTTACTTTTTTCTTTATTTTAAGCATAGCTTTTAGAGAGGTAGCAAATCCTGTAAATTTTTGTCAGATGTTCTAAAAGGCTTTGAATTTAATTATTTTATTATTGTTTTTTAATGCTTTTCCAGTAGTGTTTTTTTTTTTTTTTAAAGTTATGACTCTTTGAATGGCATCCTAACTGAAATCACAAAGGCTAATGCTATGAATACCAAAAAAAATGCACTTAGTATTTTCTGCTAACAACTAACGACTGAAAGGTAAATATATAAATTTAAAGTTGGGAATCACAATCATTTGTTAGAAATATATGTCGAAGTATTATTTGAAGTATGCCTAATATCAAAAATAAGTATTACAATGCAGTTTGTTGTCTGTATCATAAAACATATCGGTATAAACATGAAAAGAAGAAAAAAAAAAGCAAGTATTTGTTGTTTGCTGCTGTCCTGCATACTGCGATGAAAGACTCTGTAGTAAGTTCTGATACTCAAATGGAAAATAACTGTAGTGGCTCAGACCATTCTTTTACAAGACAGTGCAAATTATTACTTGAGTGAATTCTGCTTGTCTGCTTTAAAAAGTCAAGAGTATGACCAATGCTTTCTCTTCCCCCAATGAACATATTGTGTGCACTTGCCAAACCTGCTGACTCATCTACCTTGTGGGATGTCCTAATGGAAGTAACAGAATTATGCGCTCTCTGAAATATTATTCCCATCTTCAAGAGATTTTCATGTGCCCTAGAATTACATCTGTGGATTCTCTACTTGTCTTTTAATTAGTAATCCTTAGAAGTCATAATTTTCATTTTATGTATGCACTAACTCCAGTCCCACTTCCAGTCCAGAATTATTAATTAAACAGAAGACAAGCAAAGTTTGCTTGGGCAATGAAATTGCTTGGGCAATGAAATTTAAGCAAAAGTCAGGACAGCACAAGCCTTGATTTTTCAGTAGGATCTAAACTGAGAGTGAAAATTGTATTTCGTCCTTCATTTAAAAAGTTGATAATTTTGTTCTGTGGTTTGCACATTTCCATTTGTGTCAATTTGTATCTTATATTTGCAAGAGGAAGTCTGTAGGCAAGGGAGCAAGCATCCATCACTGTGTGCAGTTGCTCAGCTACTGTAATGAAGTTTGACAAATTTGTCAGAAAGGCAAGAGGTTGCCAAATGCTTACTTATCTGCCAGCAACAAAACTGAAATATCTGCACATCTATAATCCTTCTCTCTACTGTCAGCTGGTGCATTTTATCTGTCACTCTAGTTAGCTTGTTTTATCACATCTTTCTGTCAGTTCCTCTTAACTTTCACATTCAAGGGAGGGCCTAATCCTGCTGACCATTGTTGCTGCTCTATAACCAGACCTTGTCGTCATTAGGATCTGATAGTTTGCACAGTTCTCAGATATTTGAATCTTGGCTTGTGTCTGCCTTATAAAAGTGCTGTCACTTAGAATATTGGGGATATTGCTTTATGTACAAATTAATATTTGTATTAACTTCCAGTTGCTAATTAAGCTAGATCTAGATCAGAAGAGCATTTTATAGCATGAAACCACATCTGTAAACTTGTAGTTCAAGCCACTAGAATGGACAAGTTGACTTGTGTTAGGCTGTATGTGAGAGGAATGTTTGCTGAAAGAGAAGTTCACCACAAAGCAGAAGTTCAGCACAAATTTTCATGTCTTTGAGACATAAATGGGTTGGAAGACATTACATACCACTTAACATTGGATGGCAGCCCAGAGGTGAATTTCATTCTAAAGGCTTTGTGTAGAATCACTAAACAGCAAAGCTACATAAGAATTAATTTGATGAACGTTGATAGACTAATAATGGCAGCCTAAGAAGGTAGGAGTTTGTTTAAGCCAGGTGTCACATCACCAGTGTGATGGTGCAAAAATGATTGCAAGAACAAGGTGTGGTTGTCTTTGCTTATTAATATATTTTAAAAAGTTTTTTAATGTTATGATATGGCAGTTATATATCATATTAACAATAATGTATCAATATTAATTAATTAGTAGTTTGTTGAAAAAGGAATATAGTACATGTAATCACAAAGTTATAATCTTTTATATAAAAATTTTTTCTACCATGTATGAGAGTGCTCAGATCAAATACAAATCAATAGTTGCTTTTTTTTTTTTTGTTAAAAGACCTATGCTGATTTAAATTATAGATTAAGCAATACAAGGATATCTGATATCATTGTATGCATATATATATATGAATCAGAAATAAAGAACTTCAATCCACCACTGGAAGTATTTCTTTTCAGTTCCAAGTTTTTTCTTTATTCCCTGGGTGCATGGAAACCCTTGACAGTTTCAATTCACAGTACTTTGCATAGTTATACTATATACACATACAAACTTTTTTTTTTTTTTTTCTTTTCATTCATTCTTCTCTACTTGTTCTTTAAAAATCAAAATTTGAGGCAATTCTGTTTCACCTGATGTTACTCTTCACCTTCACGTATATCAGTCCTTTGCTGATACTAGGAGAATTGTTCCTGGAAAAAAATACAAGTTGCTGTCTCATTTGTGACTGTACTGTTACCTGAAAATCAAATGCATGGATAGTCTCATTCCACTGTATATGCTAGGCAGAAACCAAAAGCACTGGGGCAGAAATGCGTTCACTGTGAAACCACCATGAGCAGTTTAACATACTTTTTGACTTTGTATTGAAGTCAATCAGAGATGATGGATGTTCAGTCCTCTCATCTACCTGTCCCATATGACCATTCTTCTCCCAGTCTACCTAAATCTCAAACTGGTCAGTTTGCACTGCCATTACTTTAAAGTCTGGGTGACTTTTGGATGGCTGGCCCATAGCATTGGCCACTGAGACATCACGTAAGAGCTAAAACAGGATAACCATGGATTCTTAATTCACCTGCGAGCAACTTTATAAATGCTCTTAGACCTTTTCAGTGCAAAGTCTTTGAAAGATATGAAGATTTATCAAACTTGAATGTTGATAATTTAGGGCTGAAACTGGATCTCAGAAACAGGCTTCATTACAGCTATCTCATATACAAGAAGTGCTTGTAAATTCAATCTGGCTACTGCTGTTAGAGACAATAAAATGTTTTTACAAATGCACGAACAGGAAAAAGAGGTCTAAGGAGAATCTCCATCCTTTATGGGATGTGGAGGGAAAATTAGTGCCAAGAGATGAGGAAAAGGCTGAGGTACTTAATGACTTCTTTGTCTCAGTCTTCAGCAGAATGACCAATTATTCTCTGGATACCCAGTCTCCTGAGCTGGTAGACAGGGATGGGGAGCAAAATGAAGCCCTCATAATCCGCAAGGAAAAGGTTAGCAACCTGCCAAACTACTTAGACGTATGCAAGTCTATGGAGGCAGATGGGATCCACCCAAGGGTACTGAGGGAGCTGGCAGAAGTGCTCAACAAGCTGCTTTCCCTCATTTATCAGCAGTCCTGGCTGTCAGGGGAAGTCCCAGTCAACTGTCAGCTATCAAATGCAATGGCCATTTACAAGAAGGACTGAAAGGAGAATCCAGGAAACTACAGGCCTGTCAGTCTGACTTTGGTGCCAGAGGAGCTTACAAAGCAGATTATCCTGAGTGCCACCATGCAGCATCTACAGAGCAACCAGGTGATCAGGCCCAGTCAGCATAGTTTTATGAAAGGCGAGTCCTGCTTGACGAAACTCATCTCCTATGACAAGGTGACACACTCAGTGAATGAGGGAAAGACCGTGGATATGGTCTACCTAGACTTCCGTTAGGCTTTGACACTGTTTCCCACAGCATTCTCCTGGAGAGGCTGGCTGCTCAAGGCTTCACTGGATGAAAAGCTGGCTGGGTGGCTGGGCCCAAAGAGTCATGGTGAATGGAATTAAATCCAGCTGGAGGCCAGTCACTAGTGGAGTCCCCCAGGGCTCAGTACTGGGGCTGTTTCTCTTCAATATTGTTATCAATGATCTGGATGAGTGGATCAAGTGTACCCCCAGTAAGTTTGCAGGCAACACCAAGTTGGGTGTGAGTGTTGATCTGCTTGATGGTAGGAGGGCTGTATGGAGGGATCTGGATAGGCTGGGGTGCTAGGCCAAGGCCAACTGTATGAGGTTGAGCAAGGCCAAGTGCCAGGTCCTGCACTTGGGGCACAACAACCCCATGCAAACCTACAAGCTGGGGGAAGAGTGGCTGGAAAGCTGCCTGGCAGAGAAGGAACGTGGGAGTATTGATCAATAGCTGGCTGAACATGAGCCAGCAGTGTGCTCAAGTGGCCAAGAAGGCCAACAGCACCCTGGCTTGTATCAGAAACAGTGTGGCCAGTAGGTCTAGGGAAGTGATTGTACTTCTGTACTCAGCTCTGGTGAGGCTGCACCTCAAATACTGTGTTCAGTTTTGGGTCCCTCACTACAAGAAGGACATCGAGGTGCTGGAGTGTGTCCAGAGAAGGGCAAGAAAGCTGGTGAGGGGTCTAGAGAACAAGTCTTAGGAGGAGCAGCTGGGGAAGCTGGCATTGTTTAACCTGGAGAAAAGAAGGCTCAAGAGAGACCTAATCACGCTCTACAATTACCTTACAGGAAGCTATAGCAAGGTGGGCATTGGTCTCTTCTCCCAAGCACCAAATGATAAGATGAAGAAAATGGCCTCAAGTTGCACCAGGGGATGATTTGGTTGGGTATTAGGAAGAATTTCTTCACTGCAAGGGCTGTGAGGCATTGGAACAGGCTGCCCAGGGAAGAGGTTGAGTCACCATCCCTGGAGGTCTTCAAAACACGCGTAGATGTGGTGCTTAGGGACATGGTTTAGTGGTAGACTTGGCAGTGCTAGGTTAAAGGCTGGACCAGATGATCTTAGAGGTCTTTTTCAACCTAAGTGATTCCATGATTCTGTGCTGCAAGACTTCAGGAATCTCAGCTTGTGTTTTGGTTTTCATGGTCTTTCTCCAAGTCCTTCCAATACAATTTAATTTCAATTTAAATATTGTGTTACCAGTTAACCTCTGGTATGTGGTAATGTGGGATCTGCTTATACCCTAAACCTCACAGATTACAATGGCAAATCTTACTATTGCTATAACTGTAGCTATGACAAGTGTAAGTGCTTCCCAGTGTAGCTGGGAAAGTTCTGGGTCATCATAATCACATCAGTCAGTGTTGTCATAGTTCTTTTTTCTTCTCTGCCTTCTATGTGCCTCACCACCTTGCAATCATATCTTCCAGTAATTTAGCTTGTGTTTTCAGAGTGCTAATTAATGGCTTTCAGCCCTGGCAACACTGGTGCAATACGCACAACTATTTACATATACAAGGTAAGTGGTAACACAGAAACCTTATTCTCAAAAATCATGCTGATAATAAACTGTCAACATCTTTCTGTTCTCCAGTAGTCTCTAAGTAGCCCATGTTTTGAACACTTAGAGCATTTTAACATTTTTCTCAAGAAAAAATAATGTAAAAAGATATAGAAGTACTTAAACTGTATGTTCTGCTCACTTGCTGTTTCTTCAGTAACAAGGAAAAAAAAAAAGATTTTATATTTTCAGGTTTTAGGTGGAGGTTTCTCATTAAATAAAATTTTGGCACAGTTCAGTGGTGTAAAATGTATCAAGGTATAGCAGATGAAATGGAAATGTGTTTCTATGCAGTGAATTAACTTTGTCACTCTTCCTGACTGTTCATTTTCTGCCTCCCTGCTTCTCAGAGACATATATTCCTCTTAGCTCAAGTCTTCAGAGCTAAACCAGAAACTGATGATATGGATTGTTTTCTATACAGGAGAACTAGTTTAACAAGTTAGTTAAGCTATGGATGAGGGGAGAGCAGTGGCTGTTTTCTACCTGTATTCCAGGGGAGTGGCTGATTAGAATGTGTCCAAAGGAGGGCAGCAAGGATGGTGAAGGACTTAGAGGGCAAGATGTATCAGGCGCAGTTGGGGTCCCTTGGTTTGCTCAGTCTCAAGCAGAGCAGACTGAGGGGAGGCCTCATGGCGGCCTGCAGCTCCCTCACGAGGGGAGCGGAGGGGCAGGCGCTGAGCTCTGCTCTCTGGGGACAGCGACAGGACCCGAGGGAACGGCATGGAGCTGGGACAGGGGAGGGTCAGGCTGGGGGTTAGGGAAAGGGTCTGCACCCAGAGGGGGGTTGGGCACTGGGACAGGCTCCCCGGGGCAGTGGTCACAGCACTGAGCCTGCCGGAGTTCAAGAAGCCTTTGGACAATGATCTCAGACACATGGTCTGATTTTTGAGTGGTCCTGTGTGGAGCCAGGAGTTGGAGTCGGTGATCCCTGTGGGTCCCTTCCAACTCAGGATATTCTGTGATTCCATCCAGAGAAGCCTGGACAAGCTGGAGGAATGGTCTGACAAGAACCTCAAAAAGTTCAACAAGAAGTGCAAAGAGCTGCACCTGGGGAAGAACAACTGTAGGTGCTGGGAGCTACCCAGCCTAGCAGAAAATGGCCTGGCAGTCCTGGTGGACGCCAACTGGAACATGGTGTTCTGACCATGAGCAGTTGTTTAGGAAAAGTCTGCAAGGCCACCAGGTCCTCATTATGCTTCTATATTTTATTTTATTTTATTTTATGTTATTTTATTTTATTTTATTTTATTTTATTTTATTTTATTTTATTTTATTTTATTTTATTTTATTTTATTTTATTTTATTTTATTATTTTATTTTATTACATTTTATTACATTTTATTACATTTTATTACATTTTATTTTATTTAACTGCCCCAAGCTTATTTTTCAATGTTGGTGATTTTGACTTTGTACAATTTTGGAGTCAGTAGCTATTATTGGATGGCCCTTTGCCTTATTTCCATCTCATAAAGCCTAGGCTACTGTTGTTTTTCCTTTGTTTGAAGCATATGTTTGCTCTGTTGGCAAGTTATCGCAAGTAATATTGTGTACGTGATTTGCTGTAACCCTTTTGCCACTATCCTGGTGTTAGGTTGCAGGGTCTTCCACTGTTCCTGTCAGATTGCAGGCAGATTGCAAGACAATTGCAGATTGCAATGGTCTTGACAAAAAAGCAGTCTCTGATTTTACTGCTAGGAAAATTGTCCTGGGAGTTGTCTCCTAGAAATGGTACTCTTTGCTATCGGTCCAGGCTGTTCTTTTAACCCTTCTGCTCTGCTTCCCAGTGCTTTGACATATACATTTCCTTTCATGCTATGTTTGAACCAATTACCCGATTTGCTGTGTTGCAAGTTTCTGCAGTTTTGCAGGACAAAGAGCTTCAGTTATTCTGTACTTGGTAAGTTAGGGAAGTACTCTTGCCAAAGCTGTCTGGACTCATCACTGTGCCTTAGAATAACTACAGAATACTGAAAGGAAATAATTTAATTCAATTCAATTCATTATTTTATTTTATTTTATTTTATTTTATTTTATTTTATTTTATTTTATTTTATTTTATTTTATTTTATTTTATTTTATTTTATTTTATTTTATTCTGTTTTGTTTTAATGATGCAATAAAGTACTTAATATTTTTCAAATGTAAAAACAGAGTTCAAAAATATTTCCATAATGTTATGAGTCCCATGGTAGTTTGTAAGATATTGAATTAAATCTCACATTTTTAAAGTTACTTTAGTCCTCTTGATTGATCAGATGTTTTAGATTTGAAATGTAAATGCTTTTAATGAAGGCAAGTAAAACTTCTTTACCATTTTCTCTGAGATAAATGTACAGTGGTTGTGGTTTTGTTTTTTTTTTTTAGATCCAACTGATTTTGTTTGTCTGTTTGTTTGTTTGTTTGTTTGTTTTGTTTTGTTTTTCCCTTTGAAGAGTTTGGGCTGGCAAAATTGCAGCCTCAAATGTTTAAGCTTGTTAATGTTGAGGGCTTATGACAGTGCTGGCAGTGTATTTTGTGAGAAATACAAAATCTACAAACATGGATTTTCAGGTTGGTAATTTTTGACTATTAGAAGTACACCTCAGTTTTCTACTAGTACCACTATTGGGAAAACAAAACAGGTCCCAGGTAGTGTTAGCTGTATCAACATATTTTGTCATCATTATCTGTAGAGATGACTCAAGCCAGCTGCAGAAGAGTCAGAAAATTCACCGTGGTGCTCCTCATTCACTGTCTTTTTCCTCAAATCATAAAACTCCTCATCACAGTGTTCACATTGCAAAATGCAGCTACCATGCAGGCAGATGGTGACAATTATCTAAATGTTTACAAAGCTTTAAAATAAGGACCTAAGTTCACCAGGGAGTTCATAAATCCCTCTACTGTATGGGGAACTCACTGAGGGCTTTAGACCACAGCATCATTACAGTAAGCATTTAATTTTTTCTAATCCTTTCTTTGATGCAGACTTGCCCTTTAATGCAGCCTTTTCCCCTTCGGCTTACGTTCTGTGCTTGAATGCTTTGAAGTTGGCAACAGTAAACATTTATGACTTAGGTGTTTTGTTTGAGCCTGTTTTGATTTCTAAACAACAGCTACTGGTCTGCCATCCAGCTGGTTGATCTTTCTTGGTTCCTGTTATGTTTTTATTTCATTTTCACATGTCTTGCCATGTGCAAAATACCACCATCATCTTCTCATTTTTTCCAAGTAGCTTTCTGCAAGTGAAGAAACAAACAAAGAAAAAGAAAAAAAAAAAGAAAAGAAAAAAAAAAAAAAAACACAGTATAAAAGACAGCATTTCACTTTCTAGATCTGGAATTTAAAAATAACAATTACCTTCATGGACTATAGCATCATTTAATTTTCATTTTAAAATTGCTTCTTGGTATATAACAATATCTAGCAAAGAGAAAATTATTACCTATTTTACTTGTAGGCACTGCTCTGCATGATTCTGCCTATGCTCAAGGCAAGGCCAAAGAATGGGACTGTGAAGATAAAATGTTGGCTGATACGGTTTGCACTGTTCTTGGTTTACAGTTCTGCAGTCCTTGTCACAACAAAACTCAGTACAGAATATAAACTCTTACACAGAGAGATTAAATAGCTAATGACTCAAAACCAGTGAAGACTCTGTAATAATTTCGTGCTTGTTTTTTACCATTTTTATTTTTCCTAGAAAGATTCACCGATTTAAGGAGAAATGATTGCTTGCTGCTTGCATAGTCTGGCTTCTCTAGTGACATTTTGGGTCTGTCAGCTCAAAGGCAGCAATGAGCTTTGCTGGCCTGAGCTCTGCCAAATTTGAGAGCGCAAAATGACATGCTGCCTGAGGCTGCTACCTCTTTTTTTCTTACTTTTTGCTGTCCTCAACTTATGGTAACCCTATTAAACACAGCTTTATGGAGGTGAGGCAAAAGGCCTCTCAAGGATTATAGTACAAATCAGTACATTTAAATGTGCAGTCAAGAAGAGGCTTTTTGCTGGCTCTTTGCTGGCTGTTTCTGTAGTTCTAATTATTGTTAGAGAAAAACACATGTGACTGATTCTACAAGTACACTTGCAATTTCTTCATTTTACTCCATTATGGAAATTCCAGTGTCTGATCGTTCAGGCAAGACAGGAATAACAAGACAAAATTGTGTTTTGTTGTTGTTGTTGTTTTGAAGAGTATTAATTTGATTAATTTTTAAAGAAAGGAGTTCTACTAAGCATTTCATAAATACTATTAGAAAAAAAAAAAAAATTATTGTGCTAAGACTCCCATACATTACTGTTATTAGCAAGATACTTGTTTGCTCAAGTGGACTAAGATTTTGGTCCTAAAGCCAGCATTGTTTTAGGCAATCACAATGCAATGCCATCACTGAAGTTTCCATCATGTCTGGATTATAAGGAGGGATGATTTGTGAAGGAATGACTTTTGAAACAAATATTTCTGTGTCATAAACAAGTAATATGAATCCACTATAAATGCAATTTATAGATTATATTTAAATGCCTACAGACATATAGACCCAGGGCTCCCCCCCTACCATTAGCTAGTAACCTACCAACAGTCTTGGAAGTAAATGTCAATTTCAGAGGATGAAGTTTCTTTTGTGTTTGATGTGACTAACTGTAACTTCTGTGGTGAGCTACTTCAGAAAAAACATGCACTGTATTTGCTCATACTGTATCTAGTGTAACAGAAAATGTATTAAACTCTAAGGTTGTCTAGCCTCACTGTTCAAAGCAATAAATTCAGGTGAAAAAAGAAAAAACATAAGCTCTCCTTCTGGTATTATCTGTTCAGCCAAGACAGAACTTATTTAAAAAAAAAAAAAAAACTGTTAAAAGAAAATTCAAAATGAGAACCTCATCCCCTCACTTCTCTAGTATGTACTTCAATACACAGTAAGCAAAGCAGCCTCCAGCAATAGCAAGAAAGAAATCCACAGAGTACTTCCCACACTGCTCCCTGAGGCCTGAAATGTAAAACAGCCTCCCTCTGTGAGAAAGTGACTAAGTGCAGTCTTTGTAAGATAGACCTGTGTTAAGCCATCATGAGTGTAAAACTTCATCTCTGTCTTCATGTCTTTGGAGTGTGAATAGTGTTGCATTAAACAGTCAACCTAAAAAAAACAAAGAATATTAATGTGATATCTGGGCTTTTTAAAAGAAAAAAAAATAAAAATAAAATTTAAAAAAAAAAAAGAAAGAAAAAGAAAGAAAAAGGAAGGAAGGAAGGAAGGAAGGAAGGAAGGAAGGAAGGAAGGAAGGAAGGAAGGAAGGAAGGAAGGAAGGAAGGAAGGAAGGAAGGAAGGAAGGAAGGAAGGAAGGAAGGAAGGAAGGAAGGAATAAAAGGAACACAGCCAAATAATCAGTTTAAGAAAGGGAAAGAAAGAACAGATCAGATAAATGACCAGGCAAAGTTAACATTATAGGTAATTTTCCACTTGGGCTTCCAGCCTTCTTCCAAAGGTTCTCCTGGGGGAGAGCTCCTAAAATATAGCAGGCTCTGTTTGCCTAGGAGTCTTGACTCAAGAGAAGTACAAGTGAGCTCTGTTCCAAATGTTCTTTTCTCCTCCTATAAAGAAATGATCAAATCCCAGGAAACACGTACTTTTGTCTGACCTTCAGTAAGTCGGTACTGGGGAATGCTGAATGAACTTAAAAAAAAAAAAAAAAAAAAAAAAAAAAAAAAAAAAGACAAGATAATCCCCTATTTCCCAGTGACTTTCATGGAATAATCATGAATCAGAATACATCATAAGAGTGACTAAGGAAACTAATGAAATATAGAAAGGAAAGAGCAAGATCTAATATGAGTTCATATGGAAAACAATGTCTCATACAGGAAAACAGCTTCAGGAGAGAAACAGCACAGGAGATGAACTATGTCAAAGAGGATGAACAGAGACCAGAAATGCAATGTAAAGTGAATAAATGTTAATTGCCATGGAAGAGAATTCCTATGATATTTAATGAGTCAACAGCACTGCTCAGTGGAGAAGCTGACATCTCCTGAAGGTGTCCCAGTGGTGTACAGTATAAATGTATACAGCAATGAAAGATCTCAAGTTGTCCATTTACCCTCTTCCTACCCTATCACCATTGGAAGAGGGAAGAAAGTCAGTGTGGGGCAAGCAAATGGATTTAACACTGTGCAGATCTGGGGAGCAAGCACCAAAATCAGTGAGACCTCATTGTTCCACTAAAGCTGGTCTGACATTCTTTAACTAGAATAATTGGGTTTGATAGTTTTACAGGAATTCTGTCACTAATACGACCATGCTTCCTGAACACTGACCAATCCTAGAACCCAGCAAAGTAACTCTATTCAAGTGGTCATTACATTCCCAGGTGGTTCCTGACTTCTGCTGCCATTTTCTCTGAAAATAGTTTACCTTGGAATACTTTTTTTTTTCTTCTTTGTTTTTCAGTTGCTGGGGATTTGGAATCTCTGTTCTGTCTGTCAGTCTGAAAGAATCTTTGAGAAGCGTCTCTCATTCACAGCCACTTACTTTTCTTGTTCATGTCTCAGAAGATCAAATTCCATTTGATTTTAATAAGCATAACTTTAGCCTACTAGTCCTCACTTAAGGCAACTTTTTATTGGGGTATTCTGTTTTATATGGAGTAGCAATCATTTACACAGTCATTTAAATGCTAATGATGTTAGTAGACATCTCTATTTTGACATGGGAGGATTTTTAGTCAAGTTCAGTACATGCTACAGGGTGCTTTCTCACTTGCTGGAATTGCAAAGTGAGTAAAAATGGATGAGAATAGCAACATGAACTCCAAAAAGCAATATGGTCACCAATTCAGCCTGCTTATTTTCTAGATCTCTTCTAACACATCCTGGAAAGAATAAGGTACTTGCTCTTTTTTTCCAAAGCTAAATCAGGGACAAACCAGGGTGAAGTACCCTCAGAACACCTCTCTTGAGGCTGTCTAGAAACATATTTCATTTTCCTCTGTGAATTCAGCAGCTGTACTTCCCACAAAGCTAGTACTCCACTACCCTTTGTTTTGAGCAGAAACCATGAGAACAGGAAAGAGTATGAGACAAAATGAAGAGTAGGGCTTTTTTTTTTTAATTCTTTACTCTTTTTTCTCATCTGGTTGCATGCTTTTGATTTTGTTTCTGGTTTGATGTCCTGGTTTCAGTTAGAACAGAATTAATTTTCAGAATTAATTCTGTTCTAACTTCAGAATTTAATTCAGAATCTTTAATTCAGAATTAAAGAACAGCAAGTGCCAATCGCTACCACAACTGTGCACCGGCGGCAATATCGCACTAACCGAGACTCCCTGATTCCCATCCATAAGCTAATTCGTCAATTGGAGAGCCAAGGAGTGATCAGCAAGACTCATTCACCTTTCAATAGTCCCATATGGCCAGTGCGAAAGTCTAATGGCGAGTGGAGACTAACAGTGGACTATCGCGGCCTGAACGAAGTGACGCCACCACTGAGTGCTGCAGTGCCGGACATGCTGGAACTTCAGTACGAACTTGAATCGAAGGCAGCCAAGTGGTACGCCACAATTGATATCGCTAATGCATTTTTCTCCATCCCTCTAGCAGCAGAGTGCAGGCCACAGTTTGCTTTCACTTGGAGGGGAGTCCAATATACTTGGAATCGACTGCCCCAGGGGTGGAAACACAGCCCTACCATTTGCCATGGGCTGATCCAGTCTGCACTGGAGCAGGGGGAAGCTCCTGAACACCTGCAGTACATCGATGACATTATTGTGTGGGGTGACACAGCAGAGGAAGTTTTCGAGAAAGGGAAGAAAATAATCCAAATCCTTCTGAAAGCCGGTTTTGCCATAAAACAAAATAAAGTCAAAGGACCTGCACGAGAGATCCAGTTTTTAGGAATAAAATGGCAAGATGGACGTCGTCAAATCCCAATGGATGTGATCAACAAAATAACAGCTATGTCTCCACCAACTAACAAAAAAGAAACACAGACTTTCCTAGGTGTTGTGGGGTTTTGGAGAATGCACATCCCAAATTACAGTCTGATTGTAAACCCGCTCTACCAAGTAACCCATAAGAAGAATGAATTTGAATGGGGCCCTGAACAACGACAAGCCTTTGAACAAATTAAGCAGGAAATAGTCCATGCAGTAGCCCTTGGGCCAGTTCGAACAGGACCAGATGTAAAGAATGTGCTCTACACTGCAGCCGGGGAGAACGGCCCCACCTGGAGCCTCTGGCAGAAAGAACCTGGGGAAACTCGAGGTCGGCCCCTGGGGTTTTGGAGCCGGGGATACAGAGGGTCTGAGGCCCGCTATACTCCAACTGAAAAGGAGATACTGGCAGCATATGAAGGAGTTCGATCTGCTTCAGAGGTGGTCGGTACTGAGGCGCAGCTCCTCCTAGCACCCCGATTGCCGGTACTAGGCTGGATGTTCAAGGGAAGGGTCTCTTCTACGCATCATGCAACTGATGCTACATGGAGCAAGTGGATTGCACTAATTACTCAGCGGGCTCGAATAGGAAACCCCAGTTGCCCAGGAATATTGGAAGTGATTATGGACTGGCCAGAAGGTAAATACTTTGGGATATCATCAGAGGAGGAGGTGGGTCGTGCTGAAGAAGCCCCACTGTACAACCAGTCACCAGAAAATGAAAAGAAATACGCCCTGTTCACTGATGGGTCCTGTCGTACTGTGGGGAAGCATCGAAGATGGAAGGCTGCTGTATGGAGTCCTACACGACGAGTTGCAGAAGCTGCTGAGGGAGAAGGTGAATCGAGTCAGTTTGCAGAAGTGAAGGCCATTCAGCTGGCTTTAGACATTGCTGAACGAGAAAAATGGCCAGTTCTCTATCTCTACACCGATTCATGGATGGTAGCAAATGCCCTGTGGGGATGGTTACAGCAATGGAAGCAAAACAACTGGCAGCGTAGGGGCAAACCCATCTGGGCTGCTGCATTGTTGCAAGATATTGCTGCTCGGGTAGAGAACCTGGCTGTGAAAGTACGTCACGTAGATGCTCATGTGCCCAAGAATCGGGCTACTGAAGAACATCAGAACAACCAGCAGGTGGATCAGGCTGCTAAGATTGAAGTAGCTCAGGTGGATCTGGATTGGCAGCATAAAGGTGAATTATTTATAGCCCGATGGGCCCATGACACCTCAGGCCATCAAGGTAGAGATGCAACATACAGATGGGCTCGTGACCGAGGGGTGGACCTGACCATGGACGCTATAGCACAGGTTATTCATGACTGTGAAACATGTGCTGCAATCAAGCAAGCCAAACGGTCAAAGCCTCTTTGGTATGGAGGACGATGGCTGAAATATAAATATGGAGAGGCCTGGCAGATTGATTACATCACACTCCCTCAAACTCGCAATGGCAAGCGCCACGTACTTACAATGGTGGAAGCAACCACCGGATGGCTGGAAACATACCCTGTGCCTCATGCCACCACCCGGAACACTATCCTGGGCCTTGAAAAGCAAGTCCTATGGCGACATGGCACCCCAGAAAGAATAGAGTCAGACAATGGAACTCATTTCCGAAACAACCTAATAGACACTTGGGCCAAAGAACATGGTATTGAGTGGGTGTATCACATCCCCTATCATGCACCAGCCTCCGGGAAAGTTGAACGATACAATGGACTGTTAAAGACTACATTGAAAGCAATGGGCGCTGGGACATTCAAAAACTGGGATACGCATTTGGCAAAGGCCACCTGGCTAGTCAATACTAGGGGATCTGCCAACCGAGCTGGACCTGCCCAATCAAACCTGTTACGTACTGTAGATGGGGATAAAGTTCCTGTAGTGCATGTAAAAAATATGCTGGGTAAAACAGTCTGGGCTACTCCTGCCTCAGGAAAAGGCAAACCCATTCGTGGAATTGTTTTCGCTCAGGGACCTGGATACACTTGGTGGGTGATGCAAAAGAACGGAGAGGTCCGGTGTGTACCTCAAGGAGATTTAATACTGGGTGAGAATAGCCCATGAACTGAATTGTACCATGTTAATTGCTATATAATACTGTATGTTACCACTACCATGACTACTATAGGTGACTAATTAGAATGTATGGAAAAGAGTGTAACCTGAGCATGACATAAATGGTATGGAATAAGGGGTGGATAGATGTCCTGGTTTCAGTTAGAACAGAATTAATTTTCTTCCTAGTAGCTGGTGGAATGCTGTGTTTTGGCTTAGGATGAGAAGAGTGCTGATAACACCCCGATGTTTTAATTGTTGCAGAGCAGTGCTTATACCAAGCCAAGGACACCTCAGACTTTCGCTCTGTCCTGCCAACAGGCAGGCTGGGGGTGCAGTAAGAGCTGGGAGGGGACAGACCCAGGACAGGTGACCCAAACTAGCCAAAGGGGTATTCCATACCATCTGACGTCATGCTAAACAATATATAGGGGTGGCTAGCCGGGGGGAGGGGGCCGGACTGCTCGGGGTTAAGCTGGGCATTGGTCAGCGGGTGGTGAGCAATTGCATTGTGCATCACTTGTTTGTACATATTATTATTAGTAGTACTATTATCATCATTGTACTATTATTATTATTATTATTATTATTATTATTATTTTCCTGTCTTATTAAACTGTCTTTATCTCAACTCACGGGCTTCACTTTCCATTTCTCTCCCCCGTCCCAGAGAGGGAGGGGGGAGGGTGAGCGAACGGCTGCGTGGTGTTTAGCTGCCAGCCAGGTTAAACCACGACATTTGATAAGCCTGAAAAAATAATATATATATATATATTTTTTATTCTGACTATCCCGCAGTATCAGCTGTTACTTCTGTATTACCATTCAGTAGCAGTTCTTCCACTGTTAAGCTGCTAGCTTCATCCCCACTTCAAATGAATGATGACTGCCAATGAAAGTTTGTCTTTTTATGTTTCTAATTCAAACAATACTATTGTGAATTGCCTTCTCTTTTAAGGAGGAATGTGGTTCAACAGGAATCTCCAGAAGACCTCAAGAAGGTTCTCTGGTACCTTTGTAGACTTGAAGCTCCTGGGGTAGTGCACTGCAAAACAGAGCATGTTGATAACTTGCCTAGGTGGGCAGATGTGATGCATGACATGCGTATATATCCATAAATATACACACAGAGATATACAAAAATGTAAGAGGAAAGCCAGAGCTCAATAAGTATATGTTGGATCCAAGCTTGGAGGAAACATCTGTAACTCTTGTTCTGTTGTCTAATGCTGGTTTTTAGTTGTTAGTTCCAGGGATACAACAGTTAAAAGAGCAACAGGTCTAAATTGCTCCCATGTAACACAAATAGATTGCTTTCTAGTGTGAGGATAGCACCAGTGAGTTGAGAATCTTGTCTTTTTGAAGTTACAACATCAAATTCTGTCATGAGGAAACAGGTAATATGAAGCTTTTGACATACGAATATCATTCAGATTCCTCTGATTCGCTCGAGTGTGTTCCAGTATTTAGGTACCCAGAAAAAAAAAAAAAAAAAAGAAAAAGAAAAAAAAAAAGGTTGTAGCCTATAAGTAATTCTGACTCCTAGCCCCTGTTGTAACTTCTCAGGACTTATTTGCACATTTAGTTCACACACTAAACCTTTATGTTATTCCAGAGTGATTTCCATATGTATAGCCTTCTCCTTAGTTGCGATAATACCTTTCTTTATAAATAGCCCAAGAGCGGGTTGGCTAAACCTCAGGTCAGCACAAAGTATTAGCAGCTGACAGGATGGCTCCAAGGTGTAGCTACAGGACAGGACAACCGCTGTGACATGAGCTCTCCTGTGTCTTCCCACACATCTTTTCCCTCCTGTTGAAAAAGAGCAGACAACATAGTCCAGAGTGACTTGGTAAAGACTTCAGCATCTGACTGTGCATGTACAGCAGGGCTTGTAATTTTGGGTCTTGTTCCAAGAAATCCAAACAAAGTGAAGTGCAATGCAGACTTGATAAAACAGCAGTAAAATTGCTCTGCAGCTGCTCTTACTGATAGCCGGTATGCCCTGCAGGAGAAAATTATACAACTCTTTAGGTAAACTGAGGGGGAGGAATTTAAAAAAAAAAAAAAAAAAAAGTCTGAGTTTTTAGTTCAAACTTCATTTCAGTGGTAATTCACCATCTGGAAACACACCATCTCACTGCTGCTTCCTGTATCTGTAGGAAGCATCACTGCATTTGCTCAAGTGGAACTATGATTTTTTTTTCCATGTGGTCTAACAGTATACAGGTTCCTTTCTTCACACTTACTTGTACTTGCTGTATTTGCAGAGGTGTAGTTAGTCTATCTCTCCTTGCAGCAAGGGTACTTAAGCTACTCCCTTGATCACATTTGTCCTTTCTTTAATGCTGGCATCAAGATGTCATTCACCACCTCACTTTGCTATGTCATTTGTTTATGTCCATTTCATCCACAAGGAGCATCACACAATAACAGCAATTAGAAACTATATTTCATAGACCTAATTATAGCTATTGTAGACTATTGAACCATGAAAAGAGTAGACAGAGAATGCAAATGAATAAATATACTGGCACAGCATTATTGTATGATTTGTGGTGTGAAACATTTTTTCCCCTTTCTCACATACACTGAAGGCCCTTGCTCAGACACAGTTTTATTGTAACATATGCTTTGTTCCTCCACGGATTAGTTTTCAAAAATTAATTTCAAACAGGAATCAGGATAAAAGTTTTTGTTTGTTCATTTGTTTTGCTTTCTTTCTTTCTCGGTGGGAATTGTAGGCAGATTTAATATACAAAGGGGAAAAAACCTCTAGAGGGGAATCACACCTCCACACATCCAGACCTGCCCATCTGGTGGTGACTCATGGAAAACTGACTCTACAATCAGTAAGACTGTAAAGTAGATGTGTTTATTCAGTGCTGGGCAGCACAGGGGGTAGTCCTACCGAAGTTGTGTGCATCCTAAAGTGACAGCTTGCTTTGCTTCTATGCAGTCTTCATCCTCATGGCCCTCAGCACCCACCCAGAATACACTGCACAAGCGCAGATGGGAGGAGTTTATGGAAATGACTTGTTGGAGCTAATTTTAATACTAAGTGTGGACAGGTTATGAATATGTATAGGCACACTGGGAATATTCATGCATGTGTAACTCTTCACTGCATAGAACCAAAGCAAGTTGCCACTTTAGGGTGCGCATGACTTTGGTGGGACTACCCCCAGTGCACAATAAACTTACCTACTGTACAATCTTACTGATCGTGGAGTCAGTTTTCCACGAGTCAATGGTGGTTCCAACACCTTCTTCATTACAATGGGAGGGCAGTGTGGAGGACTCTTTTTCCAGAATCAGATATGTTTTACTTAATATTGTAATAGGATATTGGGATAAGGTCTATGTGAGGCATGTTCGCTGCATGGATGAGAAGTAAGAATGCTTAAATAAGGAAAACAAAATATGACTAATAGCTCTGCTATTAGTTAATACATGTTCTGAGTTAATATATATTTATTAGTTAATTTATGTTCTTGCATTTTCATTAAACACCGTTCATAGAGTGAAAATGCAAACTTAAGTGTTTGTTTGTTTGGTTTTACCCTCTTTTGGGACCTTAGTAAATAAAATTTTGAGGTTATTTCTCTCTGTACAGAATAGTTGCATCTGAACTGGGGTGAAGAACTAGTGTCTCATTTCAGAGCTGACTCACTGAGCTGGTAGACAAAGCTGTGCTGGGTAAGGTTTACAATCAAACAGAATAGCTCCTTGAGCAGTAGGTTATAACTGCTTACCTAAAGATAGATAAAGACATGCAAGAGTATGAGAGAGAAAATTTTGAATAATGCAGTGTTGCTTTTAGCTAGGACTTTGTTATTGTAAATTGCTGACTCTCTTTGGTGCCTGGACATTTTGTCTCCATTAAAGAAACGCAAATAAGGAAGTAAACATAAGTAGCCCTGACAACACCTGATAGAGAGAAAGGAGGAGAAGAGAGCAAACAAGTCCAATTGCTTGATAAAGAAGGAGCAAACCAGAAAATATTTTTACTTGATTTAAAAAAAAAAAAAAAAAAAAGAGGAAAAAGAGAAAAAAGAAAAAAAAAAAAAAAAAGGAAAGAAAATAAAGAAAAAGAAAAAGAAAAAAGAAAAAAAAAAGAAAAAAAAAAAGAAAAAAAAGGAAAAAAGAAAAAAGAAGAAAAAAAGTTCTGATTATTTAAATGTCCATTTTGGGTTCAATATTCAATACATATGTTTCAGTTACTGTGAGTCTCCAGTGTGTTTCTCTGTGTTTTGTTGTGTTTTTTTTTTTTTTTAAATAAGCTCTGTCCAAGAAGTTCAACTAAGTTCTGCTTTGCGGAAGTCAAAAGTTCCCCTACTTAATGCCTTTGCTTTGTGCTTGAGAAGTAGCTCCTGGTGGGAAACACAAGCATGTAGTCATCAGTCACTGTCTGCATGTAGTGACTGCAGTCATCAGCAGGCAGATCCATCTCAGGGAGATGTCGCTGCCAGCTTTTCCAAGATACTCAGGAATCGGAAATTGGAGGCTTGGGGGGAATCCAAAACACAAGTCAGTCCTTTGGTGATGCAGGTCGCAAAGCTGAGATTTTCCTCACTACGTGAACCAGAAAGGTGAAGGCCTGACCACGCCTATCTGCTGGTAGCTTCTTCAAATAGACACAGATCACAGTTTAAAAATAAATACATGTATTAAAGAAACTATTCATGTTCTTCAGGACACCAGGGCACATATTTCACTGCATGTCTGTGAATGTGCTGTATTTGGCCCTCAAGACCCTGCAGTGGCTCAGCGAGCCAGAATCATTGCTTTATGCTGCTCACAATTCACAGGCAGCAAACCAAGCTGACCCACACCACTGCACTGTGCAATCCACGTCTGGATATTTATGCCTCCCAAGGTAGCCAGCAGAAAGACAGTTGGTGAGAGAAGCATATCTTCTGAGCACCTTCTTTACCAGCTGCCAGGTCCTCTCCTGCCTCCGGCTGCTGCCCTCCCACCGCTACCACACTGAGCTCTCCTCTAGTCTTCTGCATGCTCCATAAACCTTTTCCTGTCTGGGTTACCCTTCTCTTCCTTCCCTCTTGCATTTCCGAGCTTCTATGTAACAGGTTGTTACTACTTGCATAGGTAAAAAATAGTGCAGAACCAGTACCCCTCCACCCACATTCTCTGGCTATTCTAATAGTAATGCAATAATCCATTGCAACTGTAGCTAAATCTAGAAAAGACTGCATTTACCTGTTACTGTGATGCTCTTTGAGGAGAAAACTGCTACCAGACAGAAACTAGTTCTGAACATGTCTGGATGGTACAGGATTAGTCTGCTACCTGATGAATTATTATTGCAATGCTACAAATGAAAGATGATGCTTTCTTACACACCTTTGTTTGCAGTGTTACCTGCTGTCTATCAACTGTAGTATTTAGCTCAGGAAATCATTCTAATAAAACTAACCAAGCTCATTTCAGTTTGCAGTTTTGCTGAACTGTATTTCTATCTGGAGTACTGGGACAAGCAGGTCATTATGAGGTGGGGAAAATACAGTGAGTAACAAATCTGTGGTAGCTACTGGCAACACCGTTGAATTCAGACTCTTTGGCTCAGTTTCTCCAGCTGTATAAATCCCCCAGGAAAAGTCTGGTTTGCAATTTTTTCTGCCCTTCCCTAATAAGACTTTTCTTAGTTTCATCTCAATAGCAACTATGTAGTTTTGCAGTTATTCTGTGTGTTGCCTTCCCTTTTACTTTCTTATCCTTCCTGTTTAATGGTCTTTCGTGGGTTTTTCAGTTCTTCAACTCTGGGGAAAGCAAAGCGGGAAGAACAGGCCCCAAACACCCTGGCAGTACTCAGCCTGTGAAGACTTCAATGTTTTACAAACATCAGGTGTAATGTTATTAAAAGACCTTTCTACAGGTTTTTACTTATTCTAAGTGAAAGGTATACTTAACACAGTGGTGTAGCAAATGCAACAGCACACCTCAAGCCAGAACATTACAAACAAGGCTGTACAAAGGGCTTACAACATCAGACCGACTGGAAAGTCTGTCCCCTAGCCTCAGCCTCAGACCTTCATTCAGTCCATCCTCCTCTTTTCCTTGAGGTAACACTCTTAGTAATTTGAGAGGGGGAGTAGAGGCAGCAAATAAAATTAAGAAACTGAAGAAGGCTTTTGAAAATGCTTATCATTTTTCTTACCAATATGCTTGTGTATGTGCTTGGTGGAGCTTGTAGGCAGCAGTGCTCCCTCCCATCATAGCCATGTGCTCTGGTCTGTAGCAGCTGCTCACCCACCTCGCTGTGACCTGTGAGCAAAGCTGAGCCAGGTAACACTGCCCTGCTCTTGCGCCACCTCAGCTGTGGTACGGGTAAACAAACATGCAGTATCTCAAGTTGCTTTCTCATTTGAATACTAACTTTAGTATCTTTTAAAGAAGAACTGCTTAGCTGAAACAGCATACTCAGAGTTCATTAGCTGAAAGGTGAATCATTGTTGTGTTTTCCTTCTAGTCCTGCTAAAACCCTCTAACAGTTTACTCATTATTATTTTTATTATTAATCCTCCGCTTCAGACATGAGGATGCAGCACTTGTTATTGTTGATACTAGTTGAATTAACATGCCTAAAAGTGTTTTGCAAGTATTTTTACTCCTGGTAAGTGGGTAATACCCTAAGAAATAGTGAAAGTTAGCATGTGGATACTCATCTTGACAAAAACTTTCCAGAGTGAGTCAATGCAAATGTGTACAGCTAAGAGCAACCAGTTAGGCTTTCCTATTTCCTAAAATGTTAGTGCTTATGCTGGTGAGCAGCATCTGTCTGTTCAAATGCTAATATGGGGCTTTGCTTCATGTATTACATTGGTTACATTTTCGGTTTTGTTTCTTGTTTGTGATGTTGGCCAAATAATGAATGAAGCTTCATCTGTTACCACAGCGGTCATGAATTTGATTTCTTTAGTACTGAAATGGTCAGCTTAAACCTTTTGAAGGTTCCTGAATATAAGTGAATACATGTGAAAATTTAAATGTAGATACGGAGTTTGATGTATAAGTTTTGGAAAGTTATAGCTGTGTTTTTGTTCTTTGGTGTAAATTGGGGTTTGGTTTATGTAGTGTCAGAACAAATCAATGTAGATTGGGAATTTTGCAAAGTCACAAGAGATTTATTTATTTATTTATATGCTAACCAGTGTAAAAAGGTTCATGCAGATTATGTGAGCGAAGGTGCCATGTACTGGCAAAGCATTACCATCCTCATGCTGTGATGCAGCATAAATTAGTTTTATAACTAATATAACATATTTATAACATATAATATAACATATTTATATATATATTTATATATAATATAAATATATATAATATAATATAATATAATATAATATAATATAATATAATATAATATAATATAATATAATATAATATAATATAATATATAAATATATATATTTATATATATTTATATATAATATAACATATTTATAACATAAATCAGCAGTATTGTAAAAGGCACACGCTTTGGCTCCTGGCTTGTCTGTGTCAGGAGAGTGAGAGCACTGCATCCTGCTCATTAGCACAGAGGCAACCTCAGCTGGCTTACTTATCTGGGAACCTCCCTCCAGAAGGCCTTGGTGTGCAATTGTTTCCACACATGTGAAAGAGTTTTCTCTTCGGAGATTTGTTGTCTTCTGTTTGCTGTTCTGTTAACCAAACTTAGAAAGTATGTTTTCAAATTGGCAGATACAATTGCTTTTGAACTCCTCTTTCATTGTCCTCACACCCGATCAGTATGCAGTATTAATCCCAAATTAGCAGAAGCTTTTGCTTCAGAATAGGCATAGTGACTGCCTAATAGGAGAGTTCAGTTCTAGTAAAAGTGCCTAATATTAACTTGGCTGAATATCAGTTTCAGCCACTG